>NW_015169777.1:1099459-1123343 GCF_001447785.1 Gekko japonicus
CAGAGCCTGTATAAATGTTGTTCCTGTTGGTCTTTTGCGGTTTCTGTGTGGCACTGTGGCATGCTTGCACTGCCAGTGCCACTTGTTCTGGAGTGTGCCAAACAAGCACCTCCCAAGACAGTTCACTTTCCCTGAGATTCTCTGGGAGAGTCTGACTGCTGGGTGCTGCCTGCTTGCCTGCCTTAAGTGCTGCTGGCTGGGTTTCCCCATTGGAAACAATGGAGGTAATGGGGGTAACCTGTTTGGGTGCCCAAAGAATTGAGCCCACTGGTACAATTGCTTTGGGACATGGGGGTTTATGTGGGAAGAGGCTCCCAAAGCTACCCTGAAAATTTGGAGCCTCTCCCTCAAACCGCCCCCCCCCCCAAGCCACTAACAGCACTGTGGGGGAAAAGTAACTATTTTCCCTACCATAGAGAACAATGGAGGGGATGGGGGCAACCTGTTTGGGGGCCCGTAGAATTGGACTCCCTAGTCCAAAGTTCTTCAAACTTGGTTGGTATCTTGGCGATAGGCTCCAGCAGCTACCCTGCGAGTTTGGAACCTCTCCCTCAAACCTCCTCCCCTCCAGCCCCCAGAATATACCCTATGTTTTCACTATTGACTTCAATGGCCCATAGGATATAATGGGGCTGAAATTGACATTCGGCTGGCCAAAAGACTCCCCAATGGGCTCATACTGACGAAACCGACATGCAAGAGTCTTACTGCCGGACAAAATTGATTCTGCCTGATTCGGCCGAATCCAAATCGGCCACTTTTTTTTTGCACACCCCTACCTTAGTGGTCACTAGGCCTCCTTACACCCCCATTAAGACCAAGGCTGGTGACTGTATGCCAGACAGTGAAATATGGCCATCCTTAAGACAAGGTAGGATTTCTGCAGAAATACATTAGCTTGTAAATTAAAAATACATTCACAACAGCCTGATGTTCACTCACCTTTTAGCACAGGATGTTAAGGGCTACACTGTTATTGATCAGCAGAAGACCAGTTGCACCCCTTATAGCTGACAATACCCCCCCAAAGGTCAATTTTTAAATGAAGGCAGTATGCCATGAAACAGCTCCTGTTTCATGTGATTTTGCATGGAGATATTTAAATCAGGCCTCTGCCCAATGAATGTATCAAGTAACGTGAAACTGGTTGCTGTGCACTGAATATTTTAGAAGATGTTAAAGTATTAGGATGAAAATATGCACACCTTCTGTACTAGTCAGTGCTTCTTTGTTTTAAAAAGTGCTGGTACTCATATATAAGGTTGCATGCACTGATTTCCACCAATTCCCCCCCCCAGGACTTAAGAGCCCCCTAAAAATTTGCCAGGATACAGTACCTAGGAGTACCACCACAACAAAACCCTGTTTTATACGGGAGGGTAGACTTGTATACAAGAGCAGCATACTTGTGTAAATGAAGTGTTTAAGAGTATGTTTATGATATTTATGTAATTATGAGCAAAGGAGTACTTATGGAAATAATATTGTCTCACTCTTGATTTATTCTTAGTGGGAGGAATCTTTCTTCTCTATCCAACTCCAAAATGAAACAATTTATGGCATCACCATTACAGCCTGAATTTTTAGAGCTGACCTTAAAACTTCTTACAGCAGTACCAAAATTTATGTCTATTTTGGTCTAGCAGTTAAATCTCTATGGTCACTCTTTGGAGAAGAGTGCAGTGGAAGAGCACTTTGTTTGAGAACCAGGTGATCAGTCTTAATGGCACAGGACTTGTTAACACCTAACTTTCATATGATTTGGGGCACCTATTACAGACCAATGTGCCAGGGCAAAGTCCCATGGAAAAATGCTCTAGACAGCGTCACATAAAAAGTAGGCATCAGTTACCCTTATGCAAGTGTGTAATCTGTTCATTCACCAACAGTGATACAGACCAAAGCCTCAATACAATTATTCCATCTCCCAAGAAGAAACAGTTTAATCAGGTCTAAATGTAGCACACCTAGACTGCATAGTACAGTTCAGGTGGGAGCACACTCCTGTATATAACGCTTGACAATCAGCCTTCTTTCTGAAAGGTCATCAAGGACCAATGGCCAGAAGACACTTTTACTTCTTCACAATCTGAATGACATCTTCATCCTCCATCGTATGATCTTTGCCAACTTTCTGTGGATTGTGTTTGACAGATGAGCCCCATACAAGTGCACTGAAACAGAACGTGGACAAATTAATAAAACACTCAACAGTCTATTGTTTATACAGATGCAGCAGCGAACATGTTGCCCCTCATTCACTTATTAATCCAAGTGATTATTACTGAAGTCTTGCTTTCCTTCACAATCTCTATGAAACTCTCAGCCATGTCTTACAAGAAACTGCTAGTGCTACCATCTCCCCCATCTTTCTCTCGCCTTCTTACCCATGCTATTTCCTTGCCTTTCTCCTTCAATGAACATCTTGCATTATATTATCAAATTACTGCATACCACTGTTGTTCCAACATGCTGCTGGCAGTGTTCCCTCTAAGTTGAGTTAGTGTGAGCTAGCTCACAGTTTTTTAGCCTCCGGCTCACACATTTTTGTTTCAGCTCAGGAAGGATGGCTCCAGAGCACACTAATTTATGCAGCAGCCAAATCGCTCGCTCACAACTTTAATGCCAGCAGCTCACAAAGAAGAATTTTTGCTCACAAGACTCCACAGCTTAGAGGGAACATTGGCTGCTGGACATGCAAAATGCATGAGAATATGATAACAGAAAGCAAAGTACAGTAATTCCTCCCAGAGGAAATCTGAACAGTGTTATGGACTGCCTAATCAGTTATTGTGTTTGCTTTCTTTCAAATACAGAACAGGGGAAAATGCGGTCAACAAAATTTTTAGGAGCGTTGTAAAGCTTGAACTGAAAATGTCAGCAGAAGAGAAAGTATACGTTGGTGGAGAAGCAGCAGTGTGTAAACTAAACTTACTATTTAAACTCTTTGATAAGGTTTTTGTGAATCTTCATGCAGAAATCCTCCACAGTGGTCCTGGAGTATGGCAATACCACTGGAGATGAATAATCTGGGAGCTGTCCTTTGGGCTTTGTGTAACTGCAAATTCAAGTTAAAACCATTAATGCACATCTTTCAATTTAGTAAGCAGAAGACATTCAAGACACCATTTCCTTCTAACTAGGAGCTCCTCTAATGCCCAGTTCTTGCAAACAGCAGGTAAAGTAAAGCTGTTCCTTCTTAACTACGTCACTTCAGACTGCAGGTGGGGAATCAGGGAAGAAGCCAAAGTAGAACCCTTCTCACTAACTAGTTATCTGTGGAAGGACATGGATGTGCATTCAACCTGAAGAACCCCCCATTACCTGTGTTACACCTGGGATTCATACTCATGAGGCTGCACAGTATAGCCTCCAAGTACTATTTTACAACATTTCCTCCAGTTGTCCAGAGGAAAAATTCAGGCCTGTGCAAGCTACCCTCCCCACTTTCTCATCCCTCACAGAACAGACTGACTGATTTGTAGAATGTTTTATTACAAATCCCCTTGGAGTGTTAGCCTGCTTTGTTTTCAGACAGAGAACTAGAAGTGGGAGGCTTAAACTAGAAGTGAAGGCCAGGTACAAAGAGAAAACAGAATTATGCAGCAGCAGGAATAGGATTCTGAGACATTTGCAGCCCTAACAATGCAAAATTCAGACTCACATTCGTACAAGTTTCAGGTAGTCCCAGATTTTTTCCAACAGATCATCGAAGTTCCACCGGTGGTGAGCAGAGATTGGAACACAGTGAGGCACCTTGTAAATTATGTCTAGCTCCTCAATGGAGATCTGGTCGATTTTGTTCAACACATAAATGCAAGGTATGTAGACTCTGCAAAGGAAAATAAATTACATGCAAAACTGTAAAACAAGGCACATGGATTACTCCCTCCTACTGAAAAGTTCCATTCCTGGGCCAGCATGACAGGAAGCATTTTGAAATGAACCCTTCAAATTAGATATACCCACACTTGACAGCATGCAGCCAAACTGAGCAAGACACTCACTTCAGCTGCAGAATGGCAATGGACAGAAGCCTGGGTAGAGGAATAGGTGCCTTCCCCATGCATCCCCCACATCCATGTTATCCTTTAATGCATAAGGCCCATTTCTCTGGGAATAACATTTTCAGTTACTAAAAGGGCCAAAAGCAAAAAGCCTCTGCTACTGGACTCATTGGGAGGGGTGTACAGCCTCTCACCTAACTTCTAACACTGAAATTTCTTAAGTCATTGGAGTGAAAAACTTTGCAAAGTGATACACACCCCTCCATTAAAAAATATCTATTTAACATTGTGCAAATGTGGACTTCCATATGCATCACGTACCCTAGATTCTGGTTTCCGGGTGTGTGTGTGTGTGTGTGGAATGGGGAGGCATTTATGACACAGTATGAGAGCTCAAGCACCCAAACCCAACAAAATCAACTAAGCCTACAGATTCTATTCAAACAGTCCAATTTGTAGATCCTCTTGCCTTACCTGTTTCCTTCAACCACATCAATGAGGTCATCGGCAGTAACATCACTGCGCAGTGTGACATCCGCATTGTGAATTTTATACTCCGCTAAGATGCTTTTCACAGTTTCGGTGTCCAACTCACTCTGCGGGCACTGATGTGAAGAACATAGTCTAGTAATTGGAGAATACTTCCTGCCCCAATAAATAACCTACCCCTCACAATGGATGAGAAGTGTGATCTCTTTTGTTGCTTTGTGGGATAGGTCACGAGTCAACTGGCAGTGTAAGAGCCTGCTGCATGATGCTGTCCCACCCTGTCAGTTTTGGCAGCATGGGGCTCAGGATTTCCACAAAGGGAGGGGGAAGGAATGTTTCTGAGCCGGGATAGATCCCACAACATATTGGAAAGGTCCTGTGGGCACCAACCCATACTGTGGTCATCCCAGTTGGAAACCCTCTCAGAGGAAAGCACATCCCTGTATACCCATTCTGGCCTCCATTGGAAGACCTGCACCTTATCTAACCTCTCCTCTATGAGAGGGAGAACTCTCAATAGTAATTCTAACCAGAGAGCATACTAACGTAGACATTTTTTCTGACTTTTCTGTTTGCACCAAGGACAGGAGTGCACAGCTCTAACAGACCATAGTTCTCCACTCCCCCACCCCTTTCACTAAGTATCTTACTGCTTCTTCATATCATATGATAAAGAAAACATTCAAGGCAGTGTGCTCTTTGCTTAGGATTACTACGGAGGAGTTCTGCCACAACAGCCAAAGCCTGCATTGCAGGTTTAGCGGGAGAATGCTTTGAGATTACACTACCAACACAGCATTTTTCTAAGAAACAGAGAGCTTCCTCCATGCCCTATTAAAATTATATAAAGTAGATTGTATATTGTCATGCTTACAGTGGCTGTGAGGTTGATGCCTCCTTTATCCTTCTTCTTAAAGCCGATATTAGGAGGTTGGCTATTCAACCGTATTCCAAAGCCCTCCAACTCATTCTCAATGATCTTCTTATGTCCCAGAGGCTTCAGAACATCCAGAACTATCAGGATAAGGTTGCAGGTTCGAGCAACTGCAGAGAAAGAAAGGGATCTGAAAAAGATGTTTTCTCAGTTCCTTCAGAAATGCTGGGAATTTGAATAGCATGTGCCATTTTCTATTACAAGGCAAACAGAGACCGTATCCATCCTGGTTTTGCAATCACCTGTTACAGGCAAGAATACAAGTTATTTCATATTCTTAATGGTGAAGTGCACAATGAGGAGGAGGGTTGAAGATTACACCACTGTATAGTTCGTTCATACGCTCTGTTGCTGTAAGTAGGCTCCTACGATGTCATTTTTGCTTTTGTTTAATGTGTCATGTTAATGCTTATGCTGTGTTTCACCTCTGGTTGGTTTCCCAGATCTCTACAAGTCAAATGCCTATTGCACTGTCTCCTGGATGTCCCACTCTGTTGATTGTACTGATTTATTCTGCATAATACGCGAGCCCCAGTGAGAAAGGCAGGCTATAAATAATATAAAAAATAAATTCAGATACAGGCAACAGAAGCAGATAAAAAGCCTCACTGCTGCTTTCCATTTATGTGGTACATTTTTATCACTCCGTCCCTCGAAGTCAGGGTGACACACAGGGTTCCCCCTCTGCCATTTTATCCTTGCAACAACTGAATGAGTTAAGCTGGGCCAGTCATTTTCTCTCAGCCTAAGCCTAAGGTCACCTGTAAGCTTTATGGCTGAACGATGATTTAAACCTAGATCTCCCCAAGCTTAAGTCAAACTCCCCAACACCTACAACACCACAAACATTAGCAATGACTAAGAAGGCCATACTACCTATATGCATTCCACCTGCAAAATACTCCACCCTCCCACCAGCACAAAGACACTGGGAATCTGGAGAAAGATTCCTTCCCCAGACACTGCAAGGCTCACCTGCAATGACCTGGCGACCTCTGCCCTTCCCATCTTTGGCACCCTCAATAATTCCTGGAAGGTCAAGAAGCTGTAGGTAGGAGAAAAGGAATCCATTAGGCAAAATTAAGAAGTAAGACCTTGCAACCCTCTCTAGCCATGGAGAAATCCAATATGACTTAACAGAAAAGATACAGCCTTGTCACATGAACACAAGAAGCTGCCTCCTACAGAGTCATATCTTTGGTCAATTGAACCCAGTACTGTCTACTCTAACTGGAAGTCTATGCTAATTGGCAGTGGCTCTACAAGCTCTATCTCGGCTTTTCTCCTCAAGATCACTTTTTCCTCTCCTTGTTCTTAAAAATGCTTCTCCACCAGTAGTAGAGTAAGTAACAAATGAGGCATTAACACAGAACTATCTTGAATCCATTTCTTTTGTATTACATTTCCTCTTCAGGCAAAAACACAAAACAAACAAAACTTTGAGAAAAGAAAGTTCCTTAAAACAGTAATGATAAAGTCACCTACTGCTATTTCAGTCATTACTGACATGAATGGAGGGCCTCACTCTTATTTGAGCCAATAGAGGAGCTTCTGTTCCCAGACAAGAGAAGCACTCAAAAATACTTGGCTAACCCAACTTCAGCAGTTGTCCTTGAACAGCAGACTACATCCTCAAACACACCATTCTCCTCTGCTCCAAAGTTCTCACCTGTATCTTTGCTCCTTTGTATCTAATTACTCCAGGCACAGTTGTCAGTGTGGTGAACTCATAGGCTGCCACTTCCGAGTACACTCCTGCAAGATTGCTCAGCAAAGTAGATTTGCCCACTGATGGGAAGCCAACGAATCCTATGCGAGCATCCCCAGTCTTTGCAACGTCAAAACCTTTGAGAGAGCAATTAGTGGAATGTCACTGACAGACTGAAAAACAGGTGGACATCAACCTTCCCCTCAGCTAGAGAACAGGCCCATTTAGAGATCTAAAGACACTCACCTTGCTTTATAATGCACGGTAGTAAACATTATGTAGAGAAGGCACAACAATGATGACAAAGAACGAACAGGAATGCATGTTTCTCAAATACTGTAACTATGTCCCTCATTGAGTGAGAGAAATGCTGCTGACAGAAGCTCTTTACTCTTCAGATTTCTGGGCATGGCCTTCACTTAAGCATATCAGGGAAGCCCTTTTTCTAAATCTCATGTTAATTTCCATATCAATCCTGTACTAGTAAAGAGGCGCCTTTCTGCAAAAGTTCTCTTTCAATTTTTTGTTGTTGTTCAGTCGCACAGTCAAGTCCGACTCTTCGCAACCCCATGGATCACATCACGCCAGGCCCTCCTGTCTTCCACCGCCCTCCGGAGTCTGCTCAATCCCACATTTCTTGCATCGGTAGCACTGTCTAACCATCTTATCCTTTGCCGTCCCCTTCTTCTGTTACCTTCAATCTTTCCCAGCATCAGGGTCTTCTTCAGTGAGTGCTCCCTTCTCATTTGGTGGCCAAAGTATTTGAGCTTCAGTATCTGTCCTTCCAGGAAACACTCAGGTTTGATTTCCCCTAAAGGACTGACTGATTTCCCCTAAAGGACTGACTGATTTGATCTCCTTGCAGTCAAAGGGACTACATAGAATTTCAACCAAAAAGGATGCTCAGCGTTTAATTGCTGATACAAGATCTACTGTTTTATGAGCAAGGCAATAAATATGCAAAATTCTACAGCCTGTATACATGGTTATTTGTTTATTTTATTCATACTCCATCTTTCTCCCCAATGGTAGCTTACAACATTATCCTCTCCCCATGTTATCCTCACAACATCCCTGAAATGTAGGTTAGACTGAAGTGTGTGACTAGCCCAAAGGCACACAGCATGGCATGCTGGGGATCTGAACCATGGGCCTTCCAGATCCTACTCCAGCACTCTTATCAGTACACCAGACAGGCTTTCTAGTCTATCCAGTACAATATGCTTGTTTCAGGATGACTAGATGGGTTTTGCTTGCTTGGTATTTGTTTTTATTGAAATGACTGTCTCTACATCTCTTAGGCTTTTAGACAAAATTACATCTAAATAAATTATGCACATACAATGCTGTATTTGGTGCCATTTATTTCCGTTCTAATAGTCACAATCACAGGCAACTTAGCTATATGCCCTCACCCAATCCAAGCCAAATTATAGTTTTAGGGTTGAATTACTATCACCTCCGTCATTCCATAGGAAATACGCACCTTCCCCTGGACCGCCCCCTCCACCTCCTTTTGGGGTGATGAGCTCTCGACGCAGCTTGGCCAGCCGAGCCTTCAGCAGCCCCAGATGGTGAGCCGTGGCCTTGTTCTTCTGTGTGCGGGCCATCTGAACAATGGTGTAAGAATACACAGACATTTAAAGGATTGTGAGAAAACTAGGGGCAGAAAGCTAAGGTTACACACAAAGGAAAGCCAAAAAGGTGCCTGCCTTGTTCCATGGTTCCTCAGATTTTTATAGAAGGGCACAGGTATTGTTCCCATGGTAGGAACGTATCTTATGGTACTTTCACCTGTGTGACCCAGAGGCCTCTGGGAAACAGCACCTGACCCCAGCAGAAGGGAGATGGGATAGTTTTCACTGTCAGCAAATGAGTGAGAGCACTGAGACCTATCTCCTGGGTTAATAGGAATCACTGCTCAGCCACAGAACCTGTTTGCGGCATCATACCTATTGTACAACAACAAAACACAGAGCATTTGCAAAGTGATTTTCCCTTGCTTCTGGGAAACCATACACATATTTGGAATGGGGGGAAGCTTCTCAGTCAGATAGCAACTACATCCATACAGTCAAGTTGCCGCAACACAGTCAGATTTTAAAACCCAATTATCAGATAGTGTGAAACACCTCCTCTCTCCTAGACTTTTCCAAAGGTGCTTCTAGTTCGGGATTTTGTGTCCAGCACCCAGCCAGGTGCTTCTAGGAAACTTACGAGCCGAACCTGATGGCACAACAGCCATCCATCACTGTATGCCCCATCACATCTGGTTGTTGTTGTTGTTCAGTTGCACAGTTGAGTCCGACTCTTTGCAGTCTGGTATTCGCAGGTTAATTACTTCTGAATGCACAGATTCCATATAGCCATAATAAATTACAGGTATTGACGGACCGAGCCTCCATTAATTTATTGACTCTTTATCTAAAGCACCACCCGTCACCATGTTTTGTTGTGAGTCCACGCAAAGTGCTTTCTTCCAGCTTCGTTGAAACCCCGGCCAAGGAGCTTAATTGGAGAAAGATTTCCCTGCCTCCACCCCATGAGAATTTGATTCATCATCGAGCTTCCAGCCAGAAGCCCGCGATGAGTATAAAGGTGGCGGCCTCCGCCTGTTCCCAGTGGTAGACTGCCACTATTCATGAAGGCTCCCCTCCGCTCTCATAGGAAGGCTCCTGCTCTCTTTCTTGCCAGTTACCTCGGCCTCTATTTCGGCGATCTTCGCTAACGTCGTACTCATGATGATAACGGTGGTGGCGACAGCACAACCCCACGGTTCTTTTTCTTCAGCCCTGTGCCCGCGCAGCCGCAGAACTGAGCTCTCGCGAGACTTCCAACAAAAGAGTAACCGGTGCTGAACGAGAACTAATTCGACCTTCTTCACACATCTCTCTATGGTCCTCCGATGGCTCCGAAAAGGAGGGGTGACATAGAGTGAGGGGCTAGAGCGGAACACGGTAGTTGGACGTCAACCGGGGAGGTCACCTGATTAGTACCCGCCCGTCTTGCGGAGGCTCGGAGGAGGGGTTATTGCTCACTACCTTGTCGTCGTTGGTTCTGCCAAAGGTGTAATATGAAAATTACATAACAAAGGGACTGCCTCTGACCATGTGCTGAGTTCCGTGTCCTCTTCAGTCACCACATGCGTATTTAGAATGGGGAAGGTGACGCAGTGTAATAGTTACGAGTGTCAGATATAAGATTATGACTTTTCCCGGGGGTGGGTGGGTGACCTCCTGTCAGACTTGGATTCTTCTTTTGATCTTCCTAGAACATACGTGCAGGAGGAGAGAAAGAGTAAGAATCCCCCCCCCCCAGCTCCGGCTAGATAGAGCAGTTCCCTGTACATTTATCCTGAATAGCCTAGCGTTATCGTGTAATTGCCCATTTTATTGTATGTATCTATATATAAAGAGATTAGAGTATTAATTTCTATCATCCTGCCCACCAAAAGTGTTCCGGGTGGCTTACAATTATAAACAATATGAACAACAATCTCATATGAAAATCACATTAAAAAAGCATGATCAACAGAAAGTCATCTTCAGCAAGCACTGGAAACTTTAGCACACTTGGTTCCAGCCGAGTGTTTGTGGGCAGGGTGTTCAAAAATTATGGCACCAGCACAGAAAATAGCTCTGTCTCAAATAAATATGGGAATACTTGTTAGCCTTTCAACTATCCCGGTTCCAGACTGTAGGGTTTTAAATGTCAGCACCGACTTAAGCCCAGAAGCAAATCGTTTGCCAAGATAAATCTTTTTGCAGTTGAAATATGTGCTCTACAACTCAAAACACCAATCTTTTTGATGCATTTTGAATTAGCTGAAGCTTCTCAACAGTCTTCAATAGGGGCAGCCCTGGAGGGAGGGGGCCCAGAAGAAATACAAGGGGGCCGGGCCCCGTGGGCCCCATGTTAGCTACGGGCCTGCTTCAATAGCATCTCCACCTAAGGTACATTGCAGTTAGCCTACTTTAGATGTGAGTATAGCATGAGCAGGGGAACAGTGGTTCCTCTCTTTACTTGTGCTGGAGGAGGGAGATTTTAGACTGTACCCACATGGCACATCACACATTTCCAAGGTAACACACCAGGAACTGTCCCTGTAGCTTTGAGTCCTTGATAAGGTGCAACTAATGAGAACCAGAACAAATACTTTTCTTTCTATCCCAATTATCCTACAATGAATTGATAGGGCCAACATTTTTCCATGCTATTTTCTTCTACCCCTTTAACTGGCACAGGGTTACCTGTAATATCCTTCTTTAAATAAATAAAGTTGGGTTTGATTTTTTTTAAAATTTACTCTCCTCCATACCTGT
Organism: Gekko japonicus; assembly: GCF_001447785.1. Taxonomy (NCBI): domain Eukaryota; kingdom Metazoa; phylum Chordata; class Lepidosauria; order Squamata; family Gekkonidae; genus Gekko; species Gekko japonicus. Next base: position 1,110,920 of record NW_015169777.1, read on the forward strand.
GAAGTCCCCAAGTACGGGAAAATCTCCACCATATTAGTGCGATGGCCCTTTTTCATCTATTGATAAGATAGGGACCATCAAACTCACTATTAGAAGAATTGCTTTGCTGAGTCAGGACAAAAATCCATCCTGCCCAGGACACGTCAACAGATAACAAACTCAGAGAGAAAGATATAGAGAGGGAGAGAGCACTTCCATTTGCAAATATAAACTACTGAAGAGGCAACAGAACTTCACTCCCACATAATGCTGTCTCCGGTATATTGCATGTTATTTGTGAAGTAAAATTATTTCCCCAGCATTTGAGGGCAAGTCATACAAAAGTGCCCCTTCAGACTTCCCTAGTAATCAGTGACTTGGATGGCATGTGATCTAACTTTCAGCATTCTAGCTAGCATGAACCATTTGGGGAATACTCCAAAATGAGCCCCCCATTTTGTAGGGGATTCATAAATGCTTCATTTTTATTTTTCTAGTAATAACCATGCCTTGGTCATATAGACCAAATTTTAAGGCACATGTCTCAAAAGAAAAAAATCCGTTTTTTAACAATTCAATAAATGTTTATTGAAAGAAAGTTCAAGCATACAGAAGAAATAACATGCATAAACCAATAAAGCAGTGCATAACATTGCTATTACAGATAATGTTGCTTATAACGTTCAGCTTGTCAATTCCATAGTTTCTAAGTAACCTGTGATTGATATGGGGTGTTTCAGAATACCCCCACGCTAACTTAAAAAGTACAATAGAGCACTCAGACCTTTAAAAGAACTACTTATAAATGCATCCATTCACTATAACTGAGATGTGTTGGCAGAATGTCAGTTCTGTATACTATCAGAGCGTACCACTTTCTTACAAACCTAGATTGTGACCCTGCCTGTCTTTGTATGTATGTGGCATATGTGTCTGCAATTTTGTCCATCACATAATGATCCCAGCATTTGTTTCACTGCTGATTCAAGGATGGAGGTACCGTAGATATCCAAGAGGCCGCAACGACTAGCTGTGCCATGGTGATTAAGGTGGCTGCTAATTCAGAGATATGGACTTCTCTATCATCTGTGGTATGTGTTGAATTCAGAAGTATTATGGCTGGATCCAGTGGGATATTCTCTGACGTTATTTTGTTTATTTCTTCCAGTACTTGAATCCAGAAGCCTTGTATAGTTGTGCAGGACCACCAACAGTGATAGAAGTTGCTTGAGGAGCCACAACCTTTCCAACAATCAGAGCTGTAGTTTGGATTCATGTGCTGTAATCTGGCTGGGGAGAGGTACCATCTGGTAAGAGTTTTGAAATATTGCAGTCTGATGTTGAAGACTCTTGATTTATTCGGATAGGAGCTCCAGATGTCTGTCCATTGGTGTAGAGTGGTGTCTGTCTGAAAGTCTTTGTCCCAGGCCTTCATGTTAGGAAGTCATACATTTTTCTGTGTCCCAAAGAATTTTGTACAAGATCGATAACAGCCCATTAGAACCGAAGTTTGCTTTGCTGAGAAGTTGTTTGAAGGATGTTTTAGGTCGTATCAGCGTGTCCAATTCAAAAGAATCCTAACCAACTCCAGTGAGTCCACTAAGGACCTGGCTGTTACTGGCAGAATCAGCAAGCCTCCATAGCCCATTTGCAGGTTGGCTTGCTTTGTATCATGAAGTCAACTTGGACTTCCAAGTTTTGAGTTAGACTGAGCCATTTTAAAACTGATTTAGTAATCAGGGCATTTTAGACTTATGTCCCAAATTTCAAGTTTCGGTGTGGGACTACTATAGCCTCTTGAAGAACATATTGAATCTACTGTTTAGAATGCTAGTTGAAGCCTTTTAGATTTTTATCATAAGCAAAGTGAGATGACCTGTGTGCACAGAAAATTTCTAGTGGTTGTGAGGTGAGTCTCGTAGGACAGTAGTTTCCAACCTTTCCAGACCTGAGAGCCAGTGTGTCAGCAAGCATGTGTCGGAAACTCATGCAAAACCAGAACCACATGACAGGAAAAGGGGAGCCATTAGTTACAATCTCACTGGTTTCAAGGCCAAGACTATGGGCAGCGGAGCAAGAGAAGTAGGGTCTGGAAAGACAGAGCACTGGGAAGGAGTACAGTGGTAAGGGACAGGCAACAGAGCCATGAAGAAACCCTCTAATAGCTTCACCTTTCCACCCTGCAGTTTTTGTCAGCAGGTCTGCAAAAAGAGGAAAGCCTTCCAAAAAGTGGCATAATTAATTAAAAAACTAAAAAGCAGAACAAGTGGCTTGGGACAGGTGGGTCTCTGCATCCCATTTTGAAGGCCCCGTTACAGGTTGAAAAGCCTACTTCCCCCCCAAAAAAAATCATTTACGTTATTTCTAGTCCATCTTTCTCAATGAAATTCAAAGCAGATTACATGACCTCATTGTAATCAACAGGACAAGCCTTTACATTTTCTTCAGCTATAGGAGCCAGCCCCAAAATTTAGGGCCCAGATTTTCAGTCTTCAGAGTGTTATATATTAATTTCCTAATTATTGTTACTACAAAACCTAATCTTCAGTTTCTCATAATTTTATTAAAGCTATAATAAAAGTGTTATATAAAAGCAACTGTAATGTTATTTTTTGGATTCATCAATATAATGGTGGCTTAGACACTAATACAACTAAGGTTGTTATAGATATTATAATGGTGCAGGTATTTTAATGTTTTTTTTAAATAATGCTATACACAAGACCATAAAATCAATTTTTGCTGTATATATGAACCGATCTTATCATTATATTTTTTATTTTTGGAAATGCTCTGAAAATGTATTATTTGCCTTTTTGATTATAGTTTATGACAATTGTAGTAGTATTAAAATGTAATGGAACATATAATGTAACATTTAATGTCTAACAGTCAACATTAATACTAACTAATGGTATTAATTCTAGGCTTTAATGTTAAGTATACATAACATTTTCAAACATTCTGTATGTGTATTTTAAATGTCTAAGTAAAATGTTCTATATTTACTCTGATGCTGATTGTTCTTGTTATGAATAAGAATTTGTATAACATATCTCCATTTCCCCCCCCATCCCTATCTTAATTTAAAAAATAAATAAAGGTGTTGTATATAAATACAGAGAGTGTCCTGGTTTATTTATTTATTTATTTAAATTTCTATACTGCCCTTGACCCCGAAGGGTCTCAGAGTGGTTTACAGAGGGTATATATACCAATTATTCCTAATCTAGGGCCACAATTCATTTTTGGGAAGGGGCTGCCTACTGGCACCCAGCAGCGTACGTTCTGTTGCTTTCTCTCTGGGCGGGCTTCTGATGTTCTGATGTTGTCATCACTACAACAAAAAGCTAACCTATTTCCTAGTTTAAGTTCTCCCCTAATTATCATTCCATTGTTGTTTTAAAAGTTACACTTAACTGAATACTGGGGCCAGTAGATAAAGCAATGGGTTAAGAAATGAATTCATCTTCCCCCACTGAATGGTGTAAAGTGAAGATATAAATAAACAATGACAAAAACTTCATGCAAATATATTTTAATGCCATACAACAAAACATATTCTGATGTGAAATTATACGCTTTGTTATTTTCAGAGACCCAACAATAAAATAACTGCTAAAAATAACTAGGCGCCACAGCAACCTGGCTCCTAGGATTCGTCAAGTCCTGCAATTGTATGATACATCTAATCATGCCTTTTTTTGTGTGTGGTGGTATTGGGGGGGGGGATTCTCCCCAGTCCTGAGGGGGGAATTGGTGGAAATCAGTGCAGCTTTACATATGAGTACCAGCACTTTTTCCCCAAAAAAACACTCAATCTAATAATCAATGTAAGAGGTCTTAGATTGCAGACATTTGAAATGAAGCTATCCTCTGAACAAAGTATATATATATTATACTTCATGCTCTCCACTGAGGGACAGATAAATACCCCTCTTTGAGACTATTCCAGTTATCAAGAGTATCTTGTGTTAGAAGGTGCCTTGGAAGAGAAGCTTAGAAGAGTACTGATGAAAAGAGAAGGTGGCCTGAGGGGGGGAACTGGAAAAACATAGGAGAGAATGGACGCAGGGCTGGGGAAGATGGCCAGGGTCATCCAAATCTCAGCCCCTAGGCCTTAAATTTAGCACATTTGTAGCCCATCCTTCCTCCAGGGAGCTCAGGGCAGCATACATCCCTGTCTCCATTTTATCCTCCAACCACCCGGTAACACTGGCCTCAGATCACCTGGCCTGTTTAATGGCTGGGTGGGGATTTGAACAGGGGTCCAAGTAAGACCCACCCTGCACAGCCCAGTGCTTCAATTCAGAGAAACTGCAAAATATGAACAAAACATCACGAGCATAGGTAATCAAACAGAGTTACTGCAGGGGCAAAAGATAAAGGAATGAATTGCCTAGCAACTGTATAAGCTGGGGGGGGGAGATGTCTTGACTTACACCGTCTGGCGTCTCAGTGAGAAAGCTGGGCTATTAAGTAAATAAATAAATAACAGCCAAGCAGACAATGTTGGAGACACAATTGTACCATGCCAACACCTTTAAAGTAAGCATCATCCCATTTCAGGATCAGTTAAGGAAGAAAGAACTGAATAAAACAAACAAACCCAAGGTTTAAACCAGGGGTGGTTTTAGGGAAAAAAATAAGAGGCTATGCACTCCCAAAGAGCATTGCCACTTATTCTATTTCAGTGTTAAGAAGCGTGCGAAATGCCACCCGTTTAAATATGAACATCACTTGCATTGAGCAGATTTTTATTTCTGTGACAGTAATTGCTTCCGGCAATGAGAAAGCAGATTTAAAGGACAATACCGCTAGCGCTGCCACACGAGGATTTGATGTAGGGTGCTTTTTTGCCATCAGCGTATCTGGAATAAAAGGACTCAGCAAGCCATACATCATTCATACACACACATGCCTTGTGCTCTAGAAGACTGCTGTAGAAGTTCCCCCCTTCACAGGGGAGTCAAGGTATTCTGGGGCCTTAAGGGGATGTTAGGATACTGCATGGAGGGAGGGGGTTTGCTGAAGGCATGTTGTTCATTTGCACATCAATCCTCACAATGGTTTTACATTTTATCTGTTGCTCAACAAGGAATTCCTTGCTAAGATTCCAGGAGTGGAAGTTTTGCATGCAATTTAAACATGCACTGTTGCCTGGTCAAAAATGCACCAGTAAAGAAAACTGATGCTTGAAGAAAAAAACCAGGAGTGATTATTAATATTCTCTGGGCAAGTGATGTGAAAGGCATGCCCAAAACTTCAGTGCTTTTCTAGTTTTAAAGGGGTGCTTGTTGTGATAAGACACTGGCTAGTGGGTCCTGAAAAGAGACCAACATTCACAGTGGCTTATTTTTCAGGTCCTAAAGCAATTTATGGGCAACTCAAAAAGTACAAGTTGGAGAAAGCATGCAGGCAAACTTCAGAGACTTGTGGAACACTCAGGAAGGTAATGTTAAGGCCCTATCCAAGCTGCAATTATTTGTCTGGTACATGAATCCAACAGAGACTGACTTGAGCAGGGCCTCGGTAACAACCTCTTGGGATCTAAATCAGGGCCTTGGTTTGGACTGTTCTCCTGAGTCCATGCACAGAATTCGGGGGTGGTGGTGGTGGAGTTCCTTTAGAGGCAGTGGGCCCAACAAGAGCACTCCTTGTACACCATGGAGGGGCTCAAACGGGGGAGTGGGAGGTTCAATTTCGGTAGGGGCCCTCTGCAGTAACCAAGCCCCCCCCCCTTTGCAAACCAAGCCTGCTTCTGTCTTATTCTGTCCATAGCTCAGGGATCGATTTTCCCTAGCGGGGGGGGGGGGAGCTTTCTCTGAAGCTCTACGGGGGCAGAGTTCTTGAATTGCACAATCTGCATTTACCAAGGGGGGAGGATTAAAGTCTACCCTCCCTTTCAGGCTACAGATTATTTTTGTGCATGTGTTGGGGGCCGGATATTTGCAAACCGGTCCCCCCCGCCACCCTGCTCAGCCTGGGGCGGGGGCCTTTGCCGTTGCTTGCTCGGCATTGGCAGATCTGTGCTGGGGAGGGGGAGGGCTACTGCAGCAGCCCCCAGCCCCCGTGGCCAGGAAGGGGGGTTGGTAGTGGCGTGGGGTGGGGGGGCCCGGCCTGCCGCCTCTGCCTTTGCATTGGCGGATGCGGGGAGGGAGGGAGGGGGGCAGGAAGCGAGGGAGGGGGGAAGAGCTTCAGCGGCTGGAGAGGAAAAGGTGGGGGGTCCTTTTATCCATTGGGTGGGGGGCGCCGATGCCGGAGAAGATCGAGCAAAGTTTGCAACGCGGCAGCCCGGGCGGCCCACCAGCAAAGGCCGAAGCGGCGAGCAGAGCCCCGCGAAAGACAGCGAGTGAGGGATTTTTTTTTCCAACGGGGGTCGAGCAAAGTTTGCAACGCGGCAGCCCGGGCGGCCCACCAGCAAAGGCCGAAGCGGCGAGCAGAGCCCCGCGAAAGACAGCGAGTGAGGGATTTTTTTCCAACGGGGGGGCTTTGTACTATCAGCCCCCCTTTTCTTCCTCCCCCCCCAGGGGTGAAAGTGCAAGAAGAAGTGCAGCCGCTGCCATCTTTCCTCCTCTCCAAACACACACACATACACACACACAGAGGGAGGGGGACGAACAGATAGACAAGACAGAGCACCGGCAGTCCCCGAAAACTTCCAGGCTTTCGATGGCGAAGAAAATCATGCTTGTTTCCAAGATAAAGTGCATGCTCTGTTGTTGACTGCAGATTGAAGCTTGCGGGATAGGTCAACCATTCCATGGAGTGACCAGCTTTTGTGTGGATGAGGATGTCGCAACTCAGCAGATTCGCTGTGGCCATGATCTCTGCATCAGTTGCCCAGACTCCATCATGAGAGATGCCAGAAGTGCTCACATATTCACTCACATTCCGGTTCAAGTAGTCCTGTAGTTTCTCTGTCAAGTCAGTGTTCATGTGGTGGATGACTTTATTTCTAAGAAGGGAGTGGTTGTCCTCTGATCCTGTCAGGATGTAGCTGATGGCCCGGAAGTAGCAGTTCCCATCACCTTTGGTTTTATATGTACGCCGTGGATGCCTAAGCTCCCTTGTGCGTCTACAGTACACAACCTTTACAAATGAAAGGCCAAGAGTGGTGCTAAGATACTTTCTTACAGAACTTGGTAGTGGGTTGAAAGTCTTCATCTGCTGGCATCTCTGTGAGATGTTGATGTCATCATTGTCTGGTCCCTCACATGGTCTTTTGAGTGTCTTCTGCTTCAGGCTGTCATTTGCAGAGTCACTAGGATAATCATCATGGGACTTGGGTGGTGGAGAAGCCTCTTCTTTCTGGAAAAGCTTAAGGTTGCTGGTGTGGTAGGTGTTGTTCAGCATCTTGTCAGTCTTACTGTTCCTAAGTTTTACGCGTCCCTTGGTCAAGGATTCCACAACTGAGTAGGGTCCAATCCAGCGTGGTTCCATCTTTGAACCCATGCGACGAACACAGCGCTGATTCTTGATGTAAACTATGGAGCCAACACTGATTTCTTTCTTGCTGTTGTGTCGACGATCAAAGCCACGCTCCTGGTATTCCTGGGCAGAGTGGATGTTGGTGCTGACGGTTGAACGGAGCTTTTTATTAATGGTTGTCAGTGTATCCAGTACATCAGGGTTAGCTTCATCTGAAAGGGGCATGGAGCCCACAATGTCAGCCTCTGAGGGCTTGAGGTCCATAGGAAGCTTTGCCTTCCGTCCATACATGACCTCAAATGGAGTACACTTGGTTGAGGCATGCACAGATTTGTGATACGCAAACAGAACACCAGGGATAAATTGGTCCCAGTTGTTGCCTTGGTCATTGACAAGCTTACTAAGAGATTGTTTGAGTGTTCGATTGTTATTGGGGAAGTATCTCTCTTAGTAGGAAAATACAGCAGCCCCAGAAAGCAGGCCTGGGGGGTTAATCTGGCCTGGGGGGGTTATTCTAGCCTAGGCCAGAGTAACCCCGGGTTTACTCTGGCCGGGGGGTGAATGGGGGAGTTATTCTAGCCTAGGCCAGAGTAACCCCGGGGTTACTCTGGCCGGGGGGGTGAATCTGGCCTGTTACAGCCGGCCAGATTAACCTGGGGTTACTCTAGCCTAGGCCAGAATAACCCCTCCGGGGTTATTCTAGGCTAGGCCAGAGTAATCCCGGGGTTACTCTGGCCGGGGGTTAATCCGGCCTGTTACACCGGGATGAAAAGCCTTTGCATGAACCACAGATCACAATCATAAGCATTCCAAGACCTTGTTGGCCAAATGCCATGTTTAGATGTCTATGTAGTAGTTGTCCCCTTATCTATTCAGGAGATTATCTATTCCAACCCTAGATATCCCTCTCCATATTGCCCTTACTTGTCTCACACCTTTACTGTCAAATGACTTTTTGTGCTGGAGAAACTCACAACTACAATTTCACCAAACCTTTTGATCACAACCATCAACTCAAAGCTCAGTTCAATCCTATTCCACCTCCCCACCCCCACAAGCAAATGGAGCTATGATCAGTGCACCTCTTGTTTAATACAAGCTTCTAATGCTCTGCACTGGCAAAAAGACTGCAGTATAAAGGATGTCACTTTTTGATTTCTCTGTACAAAGAGTATCTAGGGAACCGGAAAATATTTACTAAGAACTATCCCAACAAATAAGCATCAATATATATTTTTTCATGGCATGTATGCAAAAGTACTTAATGCTGAAAAGAAATTTAGACTGTCCTATACAAAAGCCCTTTGGAACTATGGGAAAACTCTGAAGTGCTTGAAAATGACAGATGGCTTGAAGCACAAGAGATGCTTCTTTGGCTAGTGGATTCAATACTGAATAAGCCACAGTCTCTGGTACCTACAACAAGGAACACTAAAATATGCTGCCTGGTAATGCTGATACAAATGCTACAGGATTATACACAGCCTAGTAGCTGGCCACTTATATTGCCCAGCCAGCTAAGTAAACAACTAGAATCTGCAGATCTACACATGAAGGAAAGGATGAGAAGGAGGACTGCATAATAAGAATAAAGTAGGGTTTTGTTCCTTCAGTAATTCTTGGTGGTGATTTTGTCTAGCCTGGGTCCCCAGGGCTAATGAAACTTTAACTGAATTACATCAGAAATAGGCATCATTTCAACTATTGCCTCAGCAGGACTTTAAGGGCTGCTTAAAAGTGGCTCTAAAAACAAAACACAGGATAGGGAAGCTATTTTAAAGTGTAATATGGAGATAGACATCTGTTGGCTGAGATAAAATCTAATTTACACTGAGCATGCTCAAAATTTCACAGAGCTCAAATTCCTGATGCAACTCAGGAGCACTATTGGCCAACTGGAATAATATCCAGGAAGCCAGTATGAATTATTGTTATTTTTTTCCAGATTAAGTCACACATGAAGCTTCCTCATACAGAATCAGACCATTGGTCCATCAAGGTTGGTATTGTCTATTCAGACCGGCAGCAGCTTTCCAGGGTCTCAGGCAGAGGTCTTTCACATCACCTCCTGCCTGGTCCTTTTAAAAAGAGAGGTCGGGGACTGAACATGGGACCTTCCACATTCAAGGCAGATACTCTCCCACAGAGCTACAGCCCCTCCCTGTAGTCAATACAAGTGAAACAGTAGCTACCAGAATGGAGCTGATATTAAAGACCCCATTAAAGACTCTGCAGAGACTGCAGAGTGCAATCGTAAGAACACTTTGCTGTGGGTAAGCCCCATTGAATAGACCTCAGTAGGAGTCTGAGTAGACCTACTTAGAATTGCTCTGATAGATACCTGTCTGTGAAGCAAAGCACCTTCCCCAGCATCCCCCCAAGGATTAATGTGAACAGTGATGGGCCTGAGCATCCCTGCAGCTGTTGTTAATTGGCCTTCTGACCTGCAGGCTTCTTATCATCCTCAAGGCCAAAGATGGAAGATGGTTAATTAGTTTCTCATGGGAACCTGTTGTCAGTGATGGGAGGGGGGAGACTGGGAGAGGTGATGTAATCTTCCAGAGGTTTCTCTTGGAGACTCGTTCTGATTGGATGCCATCATCACCTGACATGCTAGGCCAAAGCCTATAATTCAATTGTAGCCCTAGAGAGAAGCTAGCTGAAATTTTCATGGACTATAGGCCCAGACTATGGCCTGCAATTGCTAGACACATAGATAATGCTGATTTGAGGCCAATTTAGAAAGAACCCTGAACAGCACCACTTCAGACGGCACAGGTTGGTCAGTACTGCTGAATGCTTCTCCCTGCCCCTCCCTCCCCACAAAAACCAATTTCTTATGCAGTGTACTAACATATTCAAAAGAAAAACACAACAATTTGAACAACAGAAAGTCTAAATAATTATAAACAGGAGTAAAATGCAGGAACAAAGTAAAAAAATGCAAAGAACTTTTGTCAGCATTCACAATAGACTTATTCAGTCTTATGTGGCTAAAAACATCTGCTCTTCTTAATAGAAACCATTTTCTTTTCTGTTCTCAAATATACATATTTTCCCTGAGAAGTCACTAGATGGAGCTACAAGTAGTAGTTCTGAGTTCAGTAAACGGACAACGTGCAACCTTTTCATCCTGAGGACCAGGGGCCATTATTAAAGTTTCTGCCAAACATCAAATGCAGAAAAGGCAGAAAACAATCTACCATGTCTTGCAGGAAGTGAAATTTCTCAGTCTAAATTCCCCTCAGGTACCCTAGGGACACTATGTTAGTTGACACCCCCCTGTACATTCAATATAGAGAAAACACAGAAGTCTAGAGATAACATATTAATATATTTAAAAGAGAGAAAAGAAATCCACTTCCATCTATTTTGATGCCCCTTAAAACATGGCATACTAGGCAACTACCTAGTTTGGCTATACGGTTGGGCTGGAGGCTGATTGTTCCGCACAAGAGCAAATTAGCTAACCGAAATGTATTTTAACCATTCTTCATCTTCTCTTCTCTCATATTTGGCTGAGCTCAGAGCTCCCTAAAATTAAGCCAATTTAAGTTTTAATCTTGCTTTACAAAGACGCACACAATTTATTAGAAAATTAGTACTCGGTTTCCCTTCCTACTTAGGCAGTGTTATGTTTTAAATAAGAAGGACCACCCATATTCATGTTCAGCCCAGCAGTTAAGATCTGGCTTATGAGCCATGCTCTCTGAATCCCCACTTTCAGACGTGAGGTGGGTAACACCAAAAAGAGTCTTTTCAGTAGTGGCAACGAAATGCCCTTCTTTTTGAGGCTTGCCTGGCACCTACATTAGTCTCTTTTACTTGTCAGGCCAAAATGTTTGTGGTTACCCAGAACATCCCTTTTATGCTTTTAATTAAGGGCTTGATGTTTTATCACCATTTTAATCATGTGCGTTATTCTGGAAACTGGTATTCATTTTATGCTGCTTAACTATCTATGCTTTTTTAATGCAGCATAAAAATTCTTTAAACAAACAAACAAGAAGGGTTCTGAGCCATTATTGTCTATTCAAATAGATCTCTCCAGCCATAGTTTACTACGCACAGTGTCTGAAAAAGAACTAGGTTGCTCTGGTGCTCTCCTCCTCCTGTGTAAAAGAATTTTGAACGCTGGATTCAAAATTTGTTCTACTACTTCAGACCAATATGGCTGCTTGTCTGGACCTAACCCTAAATGAATGTGAATACACAGAGGTCGTTTCGGGGGGGAACGCGGGGGTACGCCGTTCCCCCGTGTGAGGTGTGGGGGGCGGGGCACATGATGAAGCCCCGCCCCGCGCAGGCCCGAAGCAGCGACGGGGGGGCTCATTCTGCCCACACGGAGCTCCGCACGGGCAGAACGAAGCAGCGACGGTCAGTGGGTCGGTGGGGGTTCATTATATCTGCGAGGACACTGTGGAGCAAGGAGGAGAGGATGCAGATGTAGGCAGCGGCGGGGTAAGGCAGGAGCCCCCTCCCCAGGGCCATGACGACCGTCGTCGGAGCTGGGGCGAGGGGAGAGAAGCCCCCCTCCGCACTTTCCGTGCAGTCCCGGGCGGAGCCAAGGCAAGGCAAGGTGAGTGCGCAAGCCGGCCTTCAGCAAAGGCCATCGCGGCGGGAGGCACCGATCGGCTCGGCCACGGGAAGAGGCACACGGCTGGGCATTCCAACAGAGGCCGGCAGGTTGGTTGTGCGAGCAGCCGAGGCGAGGGCGGTGGCAGCACCAAGAATCCGCCTGTGCACTTTTCATCGTTTGTCCCTGCGCGGGACTGCCTCGCTCGCTCGCTCCCCGTTCCAAGACTCAGCAACTTTTTTTCTGCAGGACCTGAATGGTAAATCTCTGCCCCGCCTGGCCAGTCTCCGTCCGGGGATTGTTAACTCTCTGTGGCCCGACGGAGATCCCCTGCTCTGCTCTTCCACCTTTCTCGCTTGGGTTGGGGCTGCAATGTTCCCTCTAAGATGAGTTAGTGTGAGTTGGCTCACAGTTTTTTAGCCTCCAGCTCACACATTT
>NW_015169777.1:1123674-1123872 GCF_001447785.1 Gekko japonicus
CGCTGCTTTGGCGATTGAGGATGGGGCGGGGAGGTCTTTGAAGGAGGATGGGGTAGAGAAGAGCTTGCAAGCTGGTAAGTTTGCTGCTTAAGGCAGGTGGCTAGTAAGGGCAGTCCCCATGCCTGGAAAAACTCTGCAAAAACAATGGTTGTGAGTTCATTGCTTTGGAGGTGGCCCTGCCCATCAGTCGCATCCCAT
>NW_015169777.1:1125352-1130630 GCF_001447785.1 Gekko japonicus
TGTCAGGGGGTGTGGCCTTATGACACACTTCCGGTGATGTCAGGGGGTGTGGCCTTATGACACACTTCCGGTGATGTCAGGGGGTGTGGCATATGCTAATGAGTTATGCTAATGAGTTCCCCTAGCTCTTTTTCTAGGAAACGACCCCTGTGAACACACACACACACACACACACACACACACACACACACAGATATCAAAAGTTCACATAAACTACCTGTAAGCTTGCTTTTCATCTCATGTAAAGTCAGCTTCAAATAATCACAGCATAGCAGTAAGCACAAAAAGTTCAGCACCAGAGTCATAATCTAACACAGTTAGGGAAATGCAGAATATTGGAAATGGCTTGAGACTACTGTAGGGGCAAACGTGTCAGACTAGGACTGGGGAGAACTAGAATCCTCCCTCCATCACAGCTTAAAAAATGTCTATAGATTGTTGTTCTTGTTACACTTGAGAGGAATTTGAGAGCAGAAAGGCTATATTAATAAGATTTATACCCAGGAAAACATAGCATTTGCTTTGCTATGTAGAAAGAGCCACTTTCCTCCTGGCAACCTGCTATTCCTCATGTTATTAGAGGACAATGCTAAAAGCTATCCTAGACAGAGAGAATCCTCATAAATAAGAGCATAACATAAACAAATTAATGATCCTGATTATGCTTCCTTTCCTTTCAGAGCAATTTTATTTTGCTATATACCCATAAGCAGGGACATCCTATCTGCAGGGCAAGATGAGAGAAATCCTTTTACAGGTATATTTGTTTTATGACTAAATTTTCGGTTTTTCAGTCTGAAATATATTCTGCTTCAATTTCCCAGCCCACTGAATTTAAGCATGTAAACTGAACAGCAAGAAAAGGGGGAGTGAAAGAAGATAACATCAAAGAAAAATATCTAATAGGTTTCTGCAGACAAGATTGATGTGACATGGGAAATACAGGATTAGGATCTTCTGAAGTTTTTGATTTTTCTCTTTCAAAGCAGCAATGTGGGGTTATTAATCTAACTGCCAAAGCAATTTCCCTGTGCAATTTCCCCCTCCCAGACTACTATAATCTCCTTGTTAAGAGGAGAGGAGCATTTTCTGAAACAGTTTATTATTATTTACTTGATAGTTTAAAACTTACCTTTAATCATGAGGAACCACAAGAAAAGGTAGGATATAAATGTTTTAATAAATAATAAAATATAGAATAGGTGTGGGGCAGTGGGAGGCCTACACAGACAGTTATGGGGTATAAGGATATTGGTTTTTTCTTTTGGACAAATCTGTACCTTTTCGTTCAACCCTGGCCAAGTCCAATCACAGAAAAGTGAGTAGGGTAGAGATTCAATTGCCAACCAAGTAGGACAAATTGGTCACACATATCACCAAGATAATCAATGCTAAAGAGAGAATCAATGTCTGTATATTGCTAGATTCTTCTAGCTGCCTGCCTAAGGACAGTAGGACTAAGGAGGCTCCATAGACAATCTAGCATTGTATGGGCTAGGTAAATTGTTGCCTCCTTTCCACAGCAAGCTTTTTTGACTCCCACTTGCTGAGAAATGGAGATTTAATTAAAGACAACCTGCAAACACCATTTTTAGTTCAAAAATATGTTACATCACTTTGGGGACAATCTGGCTTTGCTGGGACTTTGCTAGGACTTGCTAGAAACTGTATGGTAAAAATAGAGTCCCTAGCAATTCCTAGAACAGACTGGTGTTGTTTCTGGGTTTCCCCCAGAAGTCACCTAACACTGACATGAGATTTAAAGAAAATGTTTCACCCACTGCCACTCACAACACGAGCTGCTGGTGGGAGATCTCCCACTCCCAGGGAGCATATGACATGCCTACAAATACATGTTTCAACTGAGTTTGCTACACTTTGCTGTTCCCTTTCCTGTTCAGACACATTTTGTTTCCCTTCAGGGAAACTATTTCTACGGCTACAGACAAACTAACACAGGCCCCTGCCAGTGTTCCCTCTAAGCTGAGTTAGTGTGAGCTAGCTCACAGTTTTTTAGCCTCCGGCTCACACATTTTTGCCTTTGCTCAGGAAGGGATGGCTCCAGAACAAACTAATTGATGCAGCAGCCAAATAGCTCGCTCACAACTTTAATGCCAGTCGCTCACAAAGTAGAATTTTTGCTCATAAGACTCCACAGCTTAGAGGGAACATTGGCCCCTGCCACACGGCAGGGGAAAAGCCGCCAAAAAGCGTGGCTTTTAAAAGCCGTGCCAAAGTTGAAATGGCGCGGCGGGATCCCACGATCAGACGCCGGGGAGAAAACACAGATCGGACGGCGAGTCAGCCGAACTGCGCATGTCGGAGCATGCGCAGTTCGCCTAGGAGCCAGGGACGCGCCGGCGCAAGGATGTGCCGGCGATCAGACTCCCGGTTTGCGGCGCACCATTGGGATGAACCACCTTGGTAGGTGGTTCCAACTTGGAGCGGTTTATCGCGTGGATGGGCCAGTTCGGGGACGGAAGCACTACGCTTCCCAGATGTTGTGGTGTGATCGCGGCCATTTGCTCCGCCCCCGAACCGTCCCGCTACTGGCCCAAATCCCCTCGTGTGAACGGGACCACAGCTACCCATCTTGATCTATTTCAACTGCAACATAGCTTGAAGTGGCTCAGCCTTATCAGCTGACAGATGTGTTGAATCAGGGCCTAGGAGCCACAGAAGGCCAACTTCCAGACTTTTGCAGAGTGTAGGGTTATGCAGATGCTCAGAAAAGTATATTGTAGGTAGGGTTGCCAAGTCTCCTCATTGATCTGACAGGGGAATTTGGGGAGCTTTCTGGGGTGGGCGGGAACATCACCAGACACAATGACCTCACTCGGAAGTGACATCATCACATCGGTGATGCCGGGTGACACTCTGGTTTTTCGGTGAAACTCTATGGTAAATTCACCCTCAAACCATAGAGGGAGGGGTGGCGCAGGCAATTCGACGCCTGCCAGTAACATCATAGCGAACAGCCACAATGGCTGTTCGAATGCCCACCGCGGCCGGAGTGAGCTACCGGCCCTCAGTCCCAGCTCCCGCCAACCCAGCAGCTCGAAAGTAACTACAAGTAGAGAAATGGGTACCTGCCTTAGAGGCAGGGGGCACCCTCCTCCTGGTTCCGTGCCAGGAGGGTTGATGGCAGCGGCGACGGTGACGGGAGATGTGAGAGAGAGGCGGCAGCAAGAGAAGCGGCGGCGAGGAAGAACAATGGCAGTGTCCGGCGAGTCGTGGAGGCGACGACTACATCGGATGAAGGCGGAGTCGGATGACGCAACTGTGGGGCGACGTAGCGCAGCTGGAGCCCGAAGGGACGAGTAGCCGGAAAAAAGTCGCAGTCCAGAGCAGTGCGCGCCGATGGAGGATCCACCAAGAAGCCCACCGATGGTCGCTGATTGCCCGGAGCGCCGAGACTGCGCCTGAGCCGCCAAGAAAGGAGAGAAAGCCGGTGTCCTGGTGCTCCCCGCACAAATTGTGGCCCTAGTTAGGATTCGACTACAGACGTAGTCTAATGTAAACCGCTCTGAGACCCATTAGGGGTCATGGGCGGTATAGAAATCACATGTAAATAAATAAATAAATAAATAAAATGTCCCGATGCAATGATGGCACTTTCAGGTCGGCGATGGTCTTGTTGTGCAGCGATGGCCCTGTTTAGGGATGGGTTTTCCCCCATCAGCCAGCTGGTCTGTGGCAGGGAGAAGCCCCCGAAAGTGGGGGATTGCCTGCTCGGACCTGGCGGCTGGCTACCCTAATTGTAGGTGCACTGGGCTGAACAGGATTGCACCCACTGGCTTTGCCTACACTGAGTATCTGTAGAGAGCACTATGCACATATAAGAGAGCACAGGTTGCATAGACATACTCAAGACTCTGCTCTTGCAGGGTTTCTGATTGCATGGAAGAGCTTACACACACACACATCTGTACACATGTGCAGACATTCAGCTAAATATGTTGTCGGTATATTCACAGTATAGCTAAATATTCAGCTAAATGCTACAAATATTTTTTAAAAATTTAGTTTAATCTTAGCAACCTAAAATAAATAGGGATTTAAATAAATTAGGGATACATATTCTGTTGCACCTGACACTTCTGTGGAATATATTAGTTTGATATGTTTGTGATTTGTTTGATTTGGTTCATCCTACATGAACAGATATTAAAAGACATCAGGATGTTGTTACTGTTTTATGAAAAAACTGGGGTAGCACCCCACTGTCAGGAATGTGTGGGCCCTTTCTGATAATTCAAGATAATTAGCTAATCTTCCATTATGCAATCTACAATGTCTACAATGTGTTTTAAAATTAGGATTTTAAGATGTATTATGTTTTAATCTATTATGTATATTATGTTTTATTATGGCGAGGTCTGCCTTGCCTCTGTAAGCCGCCCTGAGCCCTTTGGGGAGGGCGGGGGATAAATATAATAAATAAATAAATAAATAAATAAACTGTAATATAGTCAGTATTGTCCTGTAGTCCCCCAAAAGAGAGGTTTCATGTTACTCAGAGAGTTGAGTTCCTGGGATGCAGTTTCCTTTGCAATACCTGGTTAAAAAGAGTTAGGTGTTCTCAATGACACTTCATTTCAAACTCCATGTGGTCTTGCTTAGAAAGACCAGTTCAATACAGCTAAGAGGGGCCTCACTGGATCCCACAGGCAGATCCAAACAAGACAGTATGTCTACCTTTCCTATTACATTCCTGTTTGAGCCTAACTTGGGTTCCATGAGTAGTAGAATCATGATGGTGGTACTGAAAAGCAATTAGGACAACATATTGAAGGCTGAATTCAGCTTGTTCATTCACAGTATAAGCAGTAATCATCAGAATCTAATCAGTCCCAAGAGTTCCCAGAGACCTGTCAATTTAGCAGGTTCAGTATGACACAAAGAGGATGAGAAGGCATCTGAGGTGTGAGCAGAGGTCAGTCACTTTAATGTCTAACCTGTCTTTGAAAATGCCAGGCTTCAAATATGTCTCGATTATTACTGGTCTTTTTACTGATCTGCTACTGCACACCTCCTATAAAAAGATTAAGTGCATATTTTAAAAAGTAGATATTTTAAAATCACATCCATCACCTGTAAAAGATCTGTTTCTGAGGGAAATGTATATTATATATTTACAAGAGGGGGACCCGCGATACTCGCGGGGGGGGAGAAGAGCTCCGTCTCCTCCATCCCCCCCGCTCGATCTCCCCGAGTCGGCGGCGGCGAGGCCGGTCCTCCCCCCCCCGCTGGGCTCCGACCTGGCCGGGCTCCGGCG
>NW_015169777.1:1130647-1134497 GCF_001447785.1 Gekko japonicus
GGCGGCGAGGCCGGTCCTGCCCCCCGGCTCCGAGGCCGGTCCTTCCCCCCCTTTGCCGGGCTCGGCGGCAGCGAGGCCGGTCCTCCCCCCCTCCCGCCTGCCCGCCCTGCTCCGAGGAGGCGGCAGCGGTGGCGAGGCCAGCTACAGAGCGTTCCCTGCGCGTGCGCAGGGGACGCTCTGTCACTTTCGGGGGGATTTAAACATCCCCCCGATTTTTTTTTCAACTTTTAGCATTTTTGTGCACACGTGGGGACTGCCCCACGTGTGCACACACCTCTCCCTGCCCCCCAGCTGCCCCCAGAGCGCGGATTTAGATATCCACACTCACGGGGGCAACTTCGCTATTAGTATAAGGATCTTTTGATTTAGGCAATAAGTTTTTGCAGTCAATAATCACAGATTTGTCTGTGTTAATTGAAAACCTGTTTCCTTAATTAAATATATTCAAAGTGTCATTGTTTTTTATATACCAAAAGATTTACTTTAATCAGTTAATTAATCTGTTAAGTAAAAGAGAATTAATTGACTCAGAAAGCCCTGTAATTGATTGATAACTCTAGTGAGTACATATTCTCAGATTCATTACCTGGCTTTATTCCCTGAGCTACTGTTCTCTCTGAGTAGCTTTCCTTTTTGGATATTATGATGATTCTGATATAGAGCAGCAAAAAGGTTTATAAATTTGATACTACTACATTAGCCAAGACTGTTGGAAAAATGAGTTTCTGTCTCTTTATTCCTTATCAGGATTGACATATTAAGGTTATTTCACATTCAGCCTACTTACTCTGTAAAATAAGTGTACTATGATTTATGTGCAAACATCAAACTATACTTTAAATTGCAAAAATGTTCTTGAAAGCATGGAAAATAAAAGGCAAAGTGCTACAATTGCAGTCACCATGGTAGATCATGTAAGAAAACTATTGTGGTGGACTCAAAGGCAGGGTTGCCGAAAGCCACCATGGGTCTTCAGACAAAGACTCCACGTGGCCCTCCCCATATATTTTTACAGTAATTTACACATTATGAGAGGAAAAAAATCAAGTCAAATTTAATTACAGAAAATGTTGTCTTCTATGGGGGTACATGAGGCCTCCAGAAAACACGTCTACCCTCCTCTTTCCACTATATTGGCAGACCTGCCCTCCAGAGAACAGGTCTACCCTCCCCTTTCCACTATATTGGTAGACCTGGCCTCCGGAGAACAGGTCTACTCGCCCCTTTCCACTATATTGGTAGACCTAGCCTCCAGAGAACAGGTCTACCCTCCCTTTTCCACTATATTGGTAGACCTGGTCTCGGACTGTCACCCTGCACTGAGCCTTAGAAAACATAACAGCACTGGGGGGGGGGGGTTGGAACGCCAGCAGTCTACTTTGTTTGTTTTTTAGTGAAATATGACAAATGTACAGGTTAAGTATAACAGAGGTAGAACAATCACTGTCAGAACCCTGCCTAACCCAACAAACGGGAAGTTACTCAAATGTTATCAACCTGCCCAAACTACTTTATTTATTCAAATATTTATATCCCAATTTTACTGTGACTCAAGGCATCTTACAAATAATACTGGAAAGCATAGGGATGTGCAAAAAATAATAATCAATTTTTCCCTCCTCCGTTATAGCGTAAGGAGACTGTTAGTCAATGGGCTCCATAGATTATAAGGGAGAATTGATCTGGGGGTATCTGTTTTTTGAGGTAGAGGCTGTTTTTTGAGGTACAGGCACCAAATTTGCAACATAGCTGCTGGTGCCTCTTCTAAAAAAAACAACAACCCCAAGTTTCAAAAAGACTGGACCAGGAGGTTTAATTCTATGGGCCCCAGAAGGAGGTGCCCCTATCCTCCATTGTTTCCAAATGAGGGAAAAATGCTTGTGAGCTGGAAACTAAAAGCCCAGAGCAGCCAGCTAAAATGTTGTGCACCAGAGCCCCTTAGCACAGCTTAGAGGGAATACTGCCACCATGGAAGGTTGCTGGATGGCACACTCAGCCGGACCTACCTCACAGGGTTTTTGCAAGGATCAAATGGAGGTCAGGAAAACAATGCAGCTTTGGGCTCCTATCAGGAAGAAAGACTGGGTATCGTATTTGTTATAATTCTAATTTTTAATTATATTAAAAACTTTACATTATTTGTCAAATAGCAAAACAGACTTTACAAAGGGCTATTAGATCTTCTGCCAACACAATAATAATGATAACAACCCAGTGTCTGAACTGGGAGTTCTGTTCCACATGTATAACCACTACCGCAGATTAATGTTCCATCACCATTTATTTATTTATTTATTTATTTATTTATTTATGAGACTTGTATTCCACCCTACCCTGCATGCGGCTCACAACATATAATCCAACAGTACAACAATAATTAATAAAATAGTTCATTAAAACGTCATTTCGAACAATTAAAATTTACTCAATTAAATTCAATATCTACTAAGCACATTGGCCGCCCATCAACATATACAGCTTGAAGTCATCAGTGTACTGGTGACACCCCCGCCTGAAGCACTACTCAAACTGGGCAAGGGGGTGCATATAAATGTTAAACAACATTGGAGAGAGGATTGTCCCCTAAGGGACCCCACATGTTAAGGTTTACCTAGTTGACTCCCTCCCCCCTAGTGCTACCCTCTGTCCCCAACCTCAGAGAAATGAGGTAGATACTGCAAGACTACCCCACAAACTCCTATGTCAATGAGGCAGTGGCTCAAAAGATCATGGTTGACTGTGTTGAATGCTGCTGTAAGATCCAACAACAGCAGCACCGACCCACCTTGATCCAGTTGCCTGCAAAGATCGTCCATTTGAGTGACCAAAGCTGTCTCTATTTCATGACCAGGGCGGTAACCAGACTGGAACGGGTCAAGTGCTGATGTGTCATGTGTCATGCAGGAAACTCTGGACCTGCTCAGCTAACACTTTCTCTCTTTTTTTTTTTTTTATAAATATTTTTATTGATTTTTCCCATCACCCACATCTTACATCATATGCTGAATTATATCCTTTACATAGACGAGCATACAGCCATGATAGTTTACAATATATCTCAGTCGAAAACTCTTCCTGACAGTTCTACTAAATTTTCCATTTATACAGCTTCCCCCAATTTTTTTCAAAATTTTTTTCATCTTTCCCTTTTAATATACCAGAGCGTAACTTATCCTTGCTGCCACTATACAATGCAATAACAAATTTTTCTGTTCTTTTTTAAACGTTTCGGGAATAATATTCAATAGAAATACCTCCGCTTTCATTGGTATTGTTTCTTCTAAAATTTCCCTCAGCACCACGCTAATACTTTTCCAATATTCTATAGCTTTGCTACACGTCCACCACATGTGGAAGTACGTACCAATTTGCTGTTTACATTTCCAACATATGTTGGTTGACGATGGAGAAAATTTGGCTAATCTAGAGGGGTATAAGTACCATCTATGTATGACTTTATATGTATTTTCTTTGAAGGAAGTTGCCCTGGTGGTCTTCATATTTGTTTCCCAAATTTTGGACCATTTATCAGGTTCAATATCATAGCCCAAATCTTTATTCCACATATCTAAATTAACTTTTTTTGTTTCTTCTTGAGTTGCCTCATCCAACAATTTTCTATACATATTTTTTATTAATTTTCCACCCCTGGCAAACCAAATTTTATCTATGTCTATTGGCTTAGTGTAAAATCCTACTTTTTGGTCTTCCTTATATCTAGTTTTCAATTGTAAGTACTGGAACCATGGCAGCTCCTTATTTTGCGTTTTCAAGATTTCTTTCGATTTTAAATCATTATTGCTCTCTAAAAATTCTTCATAGCTCCATTTTTTATTATAGTCGAATAAAG
>NW_015169777.1:1134587-1182870 GCF_001447785.1 Gekko japonicus
GTAGGAGTTCATGCCCCTCTAATTTAAGGAGTCTGCCATTGGCCAATGTGGCCCAGTCTTTGATCCAAAGCATAACGGAGGCTTTATAATACAGTTCCCAATTCGGGAGGCCAAGACCACCCTTTTCTTTCCTGTCCTGCATCAATTTTAGTCTAAATCTAGGTTTTTTTGATTGCCAAATGCAAGACGAAACGTCTTTTTCCAGATCTTTAAAAAATTTCTTATTCTTGATAATCGGTAACGCTTGGAACAAAAACATTATTTTTGGCAAAACATTCATCTTAATTGTGGCAATTCTGCCCAATAACGACAATTGTAACCCTTTCCAACCAGCCAAATCTTCTTTAACTTCTTTCAATAATCTTATGTAGTTGTCATCAAATAGTGAGCTACATTTATTCGTTAGCCACACACCCAGATATTTAATTTTCTTACTTATTTCAAAACTTGTTTTCTCTCTTAGTATTTCTTCTGTTGCTTTTGAGCAATTTTTGGTTAAGATTTTTGACTTTTGGAAATTTATCTTTAAACCTGCTACTCGTCCATACATTTGTAATACTTGTGTTAGTTGTTCTATTGATTCTGATGGTTCTTCTAAAATAAAAACTAAATCATCGGCATACGCCTGTAACTTAAACTGTTCGCCTCTAATTTTTAAACCTTTAATTAAGGGGTCAGCTCTCACCCTCTCATTGAGTACTTCTATTGCAAAAATAAATAACAAAGGCGACAGCGGACAGCCCTGTCTTGTCCCTTTCTGAATAGCAAAACTTGAGGTCATATCACCATTAAAAATTATCTTCGCCTCTTGGTGTCTCAATTACCTTACCCAGAAACAACGAATTTGAAAGTGGGTGGTAATTGGAAGGATCAAAAGGTTCCAGAGCTGGCTTTTCCAAGAGTGGTATTACCACAGCCTTTTTCAGACTCTCCGGGTAGACCCCCAAATCCAGGGACAGGTTGATAATGTCTACTAGGGGGGCCCATATCCCCCCACCACTGGCTTTCACCAGCCATGAGGGACACGAGTCTAAGAGGCATGTGGTAGGCCTAAAGGAACTCAGGACCCTGTCGATATTAGCTGGGGAGAACCAGCTGAAGTTATCAAATATTAAATCCAAAGACGGCTAAGGGGCCTCCAGTTCACATACTGTAAACTGCAAAAAAACCTTGCAAATGCCTCACAGCTAATACTCAAATTACTAATGTTATGTGGTCTCTCAGAGAGAGAGAGGTTAAAGATCGAATCACCCTAAACAATTGTGCTGGGGAAACACTAGATGCGACTGAGGCTGCGTAGAATTCTCTTTTCGAAACCTTCACTGCCACCTCATAGGATTTCATAAATGTCCTATAAGATGCTCTTGAAACTTCATATGAGCATGTCACCAAACTCACTGCAGTTGTCTAAGCTCCCGCTTCATCCCCCTAAGTTCCCTGGTATACCAGGGGGATGACTTTGAACGGTGGTGAAGAGGACATTAGGGAGCGACTTCATCAATGGCTTCAGAGAAACGGGAGTTCCTATCCACTATCAGTGCATCTAAGGAATCACCAGAGGGCATTGGGTCCCGCAGAACATTCTGGAACCCAATTAGTCCATTAGTCTCTGTGGGCAAGCATAAATCAGCACACTGCCTAGATGGGGGAGTAAGGACAAACACCTGGGCCTTCAGAACTATGTGATCTGACCATGACACTTCCTCCTTGGTAATCAGATCCATCTCCATCCCCATGTCAAAGATTAGATTCAGAGTGTGGTCTGCTTGATATGTGGGACCTGATACAATCTGGAAGAGCCCTAGTGCTGCCATGGAAGACACCAGGTCCAATGCCTGCGAGGAGGTGGCAGCATCAGCATGGATGTTGATGTCCCCCAGAACTAGCAGTCTTGGGAACTCCAAGGCCCAGCCAACTACCATCTCCATCAAGCTCCGCAGGCTGGCTGCTAGTGCGCTAGGCAATTGGTACACCAAACATACAGCCAAGCTCTCCTCAGCATCCCAGACCAGGCCAACACAGTCAGTCCTGGTGATTTGGGATAGGGAGTGGTCTGAAGGAGAAACCCTCCTGAATGAGTATTGCCACTCCTCCGTCCCGCCCTTTTGTTTGATACTGGTGAAGAACCAAGAAACCATCCATGTAAAGGGTGGAGGATGGGGAAACATTGTTTTACTACTTTATTAAATCGTGGTGAAATATTAACTTTCCCCCATTCTGGTCATAATATTAACAAAGGTTTGCTGGTGTACTACTATGAAGTACATTCTGTTGCCAAGGAGGACAGAGATGAGAAGGACTTGAGACCAGTGTTCCCTCTAAGCTGAGTTAGTGTGAGCTAGCTCACGGATTTTTAGCCTCCGGCTCACACATTTTTGTCTTAGCTCAGGAAGGATGGCTCCAGAGCAAATGAATTTATGCAGTAGCCAAATTGCTCGCTCACAACTTTAGTGCCAGTAGCTCACAAAGTGGAAGTTTTGCTCACAAGACTCCACAGCTTAGAGGGAACATTGCTAGAGATCAAGGCTGATTTTGCACAAGGAGCTGCACCGCTGTCACACCTCCCTTTGCCCCATTTCCATTGGTCAATTCCCCACTCGAAGCTGCGCGGCCGCATTTTGACCCATGGCTTTGCCCGATTTTCCCCGCGTGGCTTCGAGTGGGAAATTGACCAATGGAAACGGGGCAAAGGGAGGCATGATGGTAGCGCAGCTCCTTGTGCAAAATCAGCCCAAGAACTGAAAATAAATGGGGGGGGGACGACAGAAAAATTAGGTGGAAGGAGAGAAAAATTAATCAGAAAATGGTGGAAAAGGGGGACAGAAATTAATGAAAAGAGAAGGAAAAGTTTTTTCCTTCTGCTGAAACAGCCTACCACTTTGAAAGATCTGGCTGAGCTGGGTACAAGGAAAGGAAGACAGAAAGGCTAGGCTATTAAAGAAAATGACCTTGTTAGCAGGCTGCAGGCTGACAGTTACTGCCATTAGCATGCTGTAGGGTTGCCAGGTTCTGCCTCCTCCCCAGTGGAGGACTTTGGGAGGCGTTCCTGGAGGGTGAGGGGATGTCTCCAGAACTGACATCATCACATTGGGGATGCACCTCTATCCCAAGTGACAAATTCACTGCTTGGAATTAAGGCCCGCCCCCAAGCATTTAAAAGGTCCCT
Source organism: Gekko japonicus (assembly GCF_001447785.1). Lineage (NCBI taxonomy): Eukaryota > Metazoa > Chordata > Lepidosauria > Squamata > Gekkonidae > Gekko > Gekko japonicus. Next base: position 1,137,754 of record NW_015169777.1, read on the forward strand.
TTACATGCTTTTGGAGACCAGGACCTCATGCGCCTGAATCTCCAATTGGGAGTCAGGCGTGCACAGCCCTCACTCTCCAAAAGTGGGAAGTGGGGGCCTGTGCACCTGAATCCCAAGTGGCTAGCGGCCACCCCTCACCCTCTCCTCCAACAAGATTTAAAGGGCCCTCCAGCTGGCAGCAGGGGAGGGAGAGGGGTGGAAGCAGGTGGCCGCTGTTGGGGGTGGGGTTTGGGGTGGGGCTTCCCCACTGGCCAGCTGGCTGGCAGAGGGCAGGAGCCCTCAAAATCAGGGCATCCCCTGCCCCCACTTGGGGACTGGTGTCCCTAGTGTGCTGTCTTGTCTTGCTCCAGTGCTGGCTTGGTTTATGGTCTTGGCATAGGGTTGCCAAACACCACGTGGTGTCTGGAGATTTCCCACTATCACAACTGACAGAGACCATTTCCCCTGGAGAAAATGGCTGCTTTGGAAGGTGGTCTCTATAGCATTATACCCCACTGAAGTCCCTCCCCTCCCCAAACCCTGCCCTCCTCAGGCTCCACCCCCAAAATTTTCCAGCCATGAGCTGGCAACTCTAGCTTGTCATGATCTGTTAAGCAAGTTTGCTTCAGTCTTGGATCAAGACAAGTCTAGTCAATAGCAGAGTGCCTTTCACTATGCTCAGATTTTCTTGTGCCCCTAGTGGCTGCAGCCAGAACTGCATTAAAAATGGAAAGACATTTTGCTGGATGCAGCATGATCCTGGCTTCAAGGGCCCTCCAGCTGACTTGGGCCCCCCACATTTTGTCCCCCCCGAAACCCCCCCGCCGCCCATTGGCAGCCCTGCTCAGAGGTGGGGCCTGTGGCTCATATGCTGAGTATCTGTTTTTCATGTAGAAGGTCCCAGGTTCAATCCCTGGAATCTCTAGTTAAAAGGATCAGATAATGGGGGATGTGAAAGACCTGTGGTGAGCTGCTACCCGTCAGAGTATACAACACTGAACTTGTCAGATCAATGGTCTGACTCAATATAAGGCAGCTTCATATGTATTCAGAGGTTCTCTCCTATATTGATTCTATAAGAGAACAACTGGGTTTGAAAGAAACATTTTTCAGCACAAAAGATTTTCAGCATGTTTTACCTTGAGGGCTTTCTGTGCAGCTTCACTTGAACCAATAGCAATGAGGTTTGGCCCAGCCATGCTACAAAAACTCTTCAGATGCAAAGCACCATGAACGGGGACTGTGGAGACAGCATAATCCTGTACAGAAATTAGGCATTTGCAAGGGAAGTATATTAGACTAGCAATTTCAAATTACCACATTGATAAACTGTAGTTTTTTGTTAAAGGAATGAATGTGTATATCTTAACAACATAAATAGGGCAGAATCAACTGTAAAACTATAGCATGTTTTTCTCTGCACTTAATTCAATAATACAAATTTCAGAACTGTAATTATTTTAGAAGAAAAACAGCAATAAATTAATAATATTTATGGAAAATAAGCCTGAAGAATATTGGTATTTTGAGTTGACATGATTTCCCCTACTTTAATCTTCACAACAATCTGTGCGGTAGGTTAGTCTGAGGGACAGTGATAAGCACAAGGTCCAGGATCTGAACCCAGGTATTTCCAGTCAAAATCCAGAATTCTAGCTACTAAACACTGGCACTGCAAGGTTCCTAAGAATTTTACTTTATAGTGCGTGTTCACATGGATGCAAAGAGTCATTCAGATCAAAATCATCCCACCCCCAATTTCCCGGTGTTGCCCAGAAGTAAGCTGAGACTCTTGATCTGCTAAGCACTTCAAGGTAAGAAGCTGACCCTATGGATTGAAAATGGCTGAAACCATACAGAGTTGTAGTAATTTTCTTCATGAGTGTCAGTTGCTTGCCAGTGGCCTTGAAATGGTTACTCCATGTGGTCAGCTGTGTTGGTCTGAAGCAATACAACAAATTTAGAGTCCAGTGGCACTTTTAAGACCAACAATAACCTTGAATAAACCTTGAATAAAAATTTGTTGGTCCTAAAGGTGCCACTGGACTCTAAATTTGTTCTAAATGGTTACTAAACATGTTGCACAGCTGCTCCTTATTTTTGACTCCTCGTCACAAACTCTATATAAATACCTTACTGTTTGAACTACCCAGCAAGGAGAGCAATCTACTCATCTACTGACCTTGAAGGTATCTGCCAGAATTTCTGCACCACGACGATTGGTCCGATTCGAAAGACCCACAAAAAATTCCCTTCCTAAGAACAGAAAGGATGGTCAAATTTATGTTCTAGATAATTTACATGTATTACATAAAAAGACTCACACTATTTCTGAGTTTACTTAAGTTCAAACAATTGACCCAGCTATAGAGATGATCAACAGAAAGCACACACGAAAACACTGAATTTAACTATAGTTTTAAAATGCAACAGAAACAGTATCACCTTTCCCATTTAAAATTCTGTACTAAACACATCACAGCAATACTGGTTGACCCCTTGCTTTTCTGTACAGCTTTCCATTTGAATTTAATTGCTGATACTTTACAGTATCCTTATAAAAAGGCTTTGGATTTTGTAATTTTAGAAAGGCATGACAGACAGACAGACAGACAGGCAACAAAACCCAGTTCTGAGAAGTTTAAAGGTTTGTTTGTACTTGCTAATTCAAAACTGATACATTAAAATTATCACTTCTACTTCTTTGGTTTTCTCTGGAATCAACAGTTATGAAATTACTCCAAAAACGCTAAACTAAGGATGGCAGGTTGCCCCCCACCCATATATAATGGCCTATACCACAGGCAGGCTGGGCCAGGACTGTGGGTCTCAGTTGCTGATGCAGGAAGTATCTGGCTATCTAAGTAACTCATGTGTCAGCAGTCAGCATTTTTATACATTCATAATGCAAATGGAGCCTGACCACAGATGAGTGTTATTTCCACAGTTGCTACATTACATAATTAGTATAAAGGGCCCCTGTTTCTTTAACAACTTCCTATCGCTGCAGCTTTGCTGCTTGGGCTGGACTCTCAGGCCCCTAAGAGCAGTTTTCATTTTATGTATTACTTAGAGTGGCATGGTTGCTGCATCTTTTATGGCTCCTTCCACACTTTTCAGAGCAATGGTTGTAATCCACTGACATGGTTACAGCAGTTTATAGGTTGGATCCAACCAGTTTCTCTCTTGTTGAAAAGGGGAGGAGGGAAGCTCTTTGGCCACCAAAAACATTATGCCAGGGATCTGGGGACTTGTACATTGTAAAGTCATGGGGCATGGGGCCTGTAGCCATAAGGGGAGTTAGGTGAGACTGAGTGAAGGTGCTGGTTGGCTCCAACTTTATGTGATGATTTACCTAATTCTGAAAAATTATCTGTGCAAACAAAGCTGTTTGTGATTATAATATTATACAAGTATAGCAGGGTATTTGTCTACCAAGAGAGTAATTCCTTCTTGACTAGTATGTCACACTTCACAATACATTTATGCTATGGCAGCTGATTAAAAGCTCAACTAACTTAAGTCATAGGTATTAGTTGTACTTTGTTTACTTCTTGTACTTCACTTGTGATTCTGGCATTAGGGAATTTTTGCATTAGAGCAATATTTCCCATACTGAAAGCCTGTCTTGCAAACAAACAAGCTCATAAAAGTGTTATATCAATAAAAACTGCAGGAAGAACCTATCATAAAGTTTTTGCACAGTCAAACATTAAATGGCAGAGTCATTTTTTATTACCTGTAAATAAAACATCTCCTCCATCTAAGGTTGCATTTTCATCTGTCATCTCTACAATATTCAGGTTAAGGCTTTCAAGTGCTCTCTTCATTGCATCAACCTGTGTGAAAAATATACAATTTTAACTTCTATCTAAGGTTGCCATCATCAACAATGTTTACTTGGGAGCAAGTCGCATTATATCGTTTGCTTCATTGGGAAAATTCATTAATCAAACCAGAACTCAGTCCCTGAAATTATTTTTACAGGTAACAATTTTTCAGATTTTGTTAGGTTATTTTATTCCATTTAGTAGGTATCACTAGAGATACTTGAACACCTGCTGGTTCAGTTTACTTCCTGCTTGCCAGTTGTAAGCACAGGGAGCCAATTGTTTGCTAAGCTGTTTGCGTATGTCTGAACAAATTCAGAAGTGTTTGTTTCATTCAATTACACCGCTCTCTTGCTCATACCAGAAAATATCATGGCAGTTGTCAACCCCCATCTGTATTACTTGCTGTGTCACCATTTTTTTTAAAAAAAATGAAATCGCCACTATTCTACCATTACACTATTTCTACCACTAAGTAATAATCCTAGAGGCATGATATAATTGACCTACCTAGCTCAAACTAAGGTCCCTGCCACATGGCAGGGAAAAGGACGGTCGAACTGCAGCTAATCTGAGCCGCATCAAAGTTGAGACGGCGCGTCGGGATCTCACGGATCCCCCTCCCCACGGCGCCGTCGCTCCCTGGCACGATCAGATGCCGGGGAGAAAGCGACAGTGGGAAGGGGAGGCTGGTGAACTGCGCATGCTCACACATGCGCAGTTCAGCCAGGAGCCAGGGATGCGCCGGCGCAAGGACGTGCCGGCAATCCCACGGCCGCACTTGCCGCGGCCCATTCGAAAGAACCACCCAGGTAGGTGGTTCTTTTTTGGTGCGCTTCATGGGCGGGATGGGACGGATCGGAGACGGTAGCACGACGTTCCCCAGATGTTGCTGTGGGATCGCGCCCGTTTTCTCCGCCCCCGTTCCGTCCCACTCCCGGCCCTAATCCTCTCGTGTGGACAGGGCCTAAAATAAATAAATATGGAGGTATATTTTGCTGCTGTTTACTTACTGACGGAGAAGTGCCATTAGCTAATGGTCACAGTGCTTTTTTGATGCCCCTCCCCTCCAGATTTTAAAAGCACATGGTTAGAACATTCCGTTTGAAGTGAGACTTGCTATTTAGGTGCTTCTGGTTTCTGCTTCTTATTATCATAAATCTACTGCCCACTTTGTTTTATCGATATTTGTGGAATTTTGGAATCACTGCAAGTTTTTGGTAGCATGAGTTGATTACTACTATTATTTATAATTATAATTATACAATATTATGTCACCTTGATTGCTGAAAGGTAGAAAAGTGGTTAATAAATGTTTTAAATACATACAATAAATAAATATTACATCACAACACCATGGGAGAAATAGTGGGAGATCTGCCAGAAGAAGGTGCTGATAGTCACAGATTTCCCCCACTTTCTCCTCCTTCCAGTAACACTTCTGACCCCAAGAAAGTTAATTCTTGGTGTCACAGGATCCCCATGGAGCAATACTGGCATGGATCAGCAGACTGCAGGGAGGAGGAGGAAGGAGCAAAATCACTCTTCCGTTCTCTTCCATTTAGGCTTGCCAAGCCCCTGCTGGGAGCGGGTAAATTCCCGCCTGGGAGGCCCATTACCTGCCGGCGGTGGATCGGGCCCCGGAGGGAACTTCACCCCCTGCCGGAGGGCGTCCCCAGCATGATGATGTCACCTGAAGTCATCATCATGCTGGCCATGTTGCGGGAGGGACACTCTGTGAATCGAGGGAAAACACTATGGTTTTCCCTCGAGTCACAGTGCCCCCACCCCAACATCTGGTGACGGTGCCCCCACTCCCAATGTCTGGTGACGTCATTGTGGTGCGCGCAAGCGCACAAACAGGGAGATTCCCAACAGAGCCAGGAATCCCCCCGCTTTGCAGGTAAGTCGACTTGGCAACCCTACTTCCATTCCATCCCTGTGTCTTCCATTACCAATCCACTATGTTGGTATAATAACAGCAATTTGAAGTATTAATAAAAATTATGACTGTACCAGAAGTGCAAGAGGCAAAAGAGGCAATGAACTCCTGTAGAATAAGTAGCTATTTCACAAGCTCAAAACTGCTCGAGATAACCTGAGGAAGGAGCAATTTCAATTCCCTCACTCCACCCCTCCCCCCAAACTATGCAACTGTTCTTCCCAGTCGGTTCTGCAACCCTGAGACTGATATCTGCAGGGGTCCTAAAGAGCCACTACAACGGAGTCCTGCACATTCTGCACACAATGCCCACTATGTCTTAAACAGTACCCGATATCTCTTTAGTATAGACAAGGCTTTCAGTGCAGACCTTTCAAAAGGCAACCTTAAATTTCAGAAAAATCTGCCTGAGTTTTGTTTCTTATGGATCTTTGAATAAAAGCTTTGAGTTTCCTTATGCTACCATACCATTATGGCAGTCCTCCAGACCTAGAAAAAATGTGACCAAGCCATCAATTTTTTGCCTTTCTGTTAAAAGATGACAGATATACTAATTCATGAGGATACAAAATATATGGTACGTGCAACTAATCACTCCACTGTTCCAAACTGCCCTCTTCCTGAGAAGCAAGGAACTATTCTAACATGATTTTGTACCATATGAAAGCACTTACTCCTTGATAAACATGAAATACTGAATTTGGTCAGCCCCATGCAGTTACTATGTAAAAAAAAAATTGAGTGTCTGCCCAAAGACAATAAAATAACCATGATATGTTTATGAAAGATTAAGTGTTTTCAAATGCCAAAGCACCCTGCAAACTTCAGTGAGCATTTATGATCACAGCTGTTGCTCCAGCTTCGCTGTTTAAGGTTCTTTGCCATGTGAGTCAATCACTTCTGTGAAAGGACCAGGGAGAAGAAACAAGTGACAAAAGTTTCCACCAGTTTCTTTGGATTATATCCAGTATGTCAAACTCACTGCCATAGGGATGTAGTAATGGCAACAAGATAAGCAGCTGAGAGGGAAGTAAAAGGGAAGTTTCTGGAATATCAAGATTTGTACCAGCACAAAGAGAGCAGTGTCTTCTCTGTGTATGTGCTGGAAGAGTAATGCTAAATGAATGAGCTGAGGCTGAGAACAAGTTAGTTTATCTTCCTGGTACAGACGAAATAGGGGAAGTTTAACAACCATACTGATCCAAAGGCAACATTTACCAAATTAATATGGAGCTGGGACTTAATGCTATTCTTGTTGTAGTAGAATTGAGGCCAAAAATGAGACATTAGGAGGCATGACTGTTTAAACGCTTTGTTTTAACCACCAGATGTCAAAGTTTTGTCATCTTGCATTGGTGTTGCAATACACGTCAACTGGGGATGTCAGTGGCAAGGTTGACAGACTTATTCTATTTTTACATTGAAACCATATTCTTAACAGTCCATCCCTCAGAATATGATTGCCATTTTATCTTTGAGTAATTTTTACTGATTTCTTAGTCCATAAGTAATTGTGGATTCCTTCTTTAGTATTAATTGTTTCCAGTTTAATGTTCCCTGCTCCAGTGGTGAAGTGACTCAGCTCCAGTGACAAACAATTTGGAATGAGGGAATAATCAGGCGAATTCAGCAGACATGCGAGTTCAGCAGCAGGGTGAGGAAGCCAAGGCACTATTTTCTTCATGCCCCTAACAGGGTAAGCAGACTTTCTACTAACAAATCCACATAAACAGAAAATGTATAAAAAGGGGGATTAAAACAAAACAAAAAAACAATTATGAAGGTAGAATGCCAGCAGGGGATTGAGGGTTATCCAGTGTATTGCACTGAGTGTAACAAGTATGACTATCTGCCAACTGGACAGTCATAAGTGTGTGCTCGGGTCAAGAACCTCCTGGTTCTCAGGGAATGAGTTTGCACCCTTGAGGCCAAGGTGGCTGACCTGGACAAGTAGAGACAGTCAGGCACACAGATAAGACTCTCAGGGACTTGTTAGATGTGTCCCACTCCAAGAGTGGCAATCCTGCCTCTGTAAAGGGAGCATGAGGATCAAGGGTAAATAGGGCACCATGCTGATGAAAGGGAGAATGTTCCCTCAGAAAGGACCCCTTCTACAGTTGGTGAGTAGGTATCCTTTTGCACCAAGGAACCATCCCTGGGAAGGGAGGGGGGCTCTTGGTAGGTGATTCGATCCTTAGGCATGTAGATAGATGGGCTGCAAACCCACGTACTGACCGCATAGTGACTTGCTTGCGTATGGTGAAGGCAGCAAACATTACGTGTGGTCTAGATAGGATGGTAGTGTTGGGGAGGTAGGATTGCCAGGTATTCACCATACGCCAGCAGGGGGTGGGAGGGAGCCTTCTGGGAGTGGGGTGGGGCTCCACCTCCAAACAGTGACTGCAGTGTTGAAAAATAAGCATGGCCACAGAAGAGTTATGACTGCTCTAAGCTGCAGGATTCTAATATGGATGGAGCCCCAAGAGAATGTTTATTCTATGAATTGGGTATTGGTACAAGGATGATAAAACACATGGGCACTTTAAGGAAAGGTGTTTTTGACACAGCTGCTCCTGATTATGAGGCTTGGAATGAAAGAAATAGACTGAGCAAACCCCCAAATTTGTGGCTACCTGATAGAACTTGAGGGATATGGTAGGTTATCATGTCTGCCACAAGGGGTAAATGAACTCTTTTAATAATTTTAATAATTATAAATAAGGATAAATGAAATTCTATTCATGTATTAATATTAATGTTTTTGTTTATTTCAGTTCCAATGGGACCCTAGAAAAATATGCTGCTATCTTAAGAGTTTTTGTGCTCACAAAGATAAATTATTGCGCCTTATGTTCTTTATATACATCACAGTCCTTGAAAAAGATTGTATTTGAAATGTGTAAATTACTAGAGTCCTGTGGGACTGGTGATTGTGATACTGACAAGGTGCTGTCTGAATATTTGTACAGAATGTAAACCTGCATTTTGATGTTTTGTTAGGGTGAAACCTATCTTTGATTATATTTGATACCAATATTTATATAACAGTATAGAAAAATTTTAAAACACAAAATTGATATGTTGTCGAAGGTTTTCACAGCCGGAGTTCATTAGCTGTTGTAGAAGGTGGGGTAGGGCGGAGTCATTATCTTGTAGGAGTTCCCCAGGCTGTGAAACATGCTAATGGAGGAGCTTTCCTGAGGAGGGTCTTTTGCATATGGATTGTTTCCTGAGGAGGTTTGCTGTTATAATATCATTTATTTATTTATTTATTTGATTTGTACCCTGCCCTCCCTGCCAAGGCAGGCTCAGGGCAGGGTACAAATCACCTGCACAGCTTTTCATCTTATATTCTTCTCTATCTTCTTTTATTCCAGTAATCCTAATATCTTGTTTGTTTCCATTGCCAGAATAAATAATAGCGGTGATATGAGGGCCTGGCGTTGTCTGATCCCAAGGGTTGATCACTATCCTTCACTGTCAATTCTTGTAGGAGTGCTTCAGCTTATTTAACTGTTGTTATTGTTCTCTCTTACCCTTTGTCAACAATAAATAATAATAATAATAATAATACTTTCCATTTATTAATCTCTTTCCCCATTGGGCTCAAAGCGATGTACAGTTACTCAAATATAGACAAGGGACTAACAATGTTTGTTGGGGATAGGGAAGACAACATATATATTCATTTTTAACTTGTACACGCCGCCGATACTGCCCGGTGTAGAACGTCTTTCGTGGCTGGCTTCGTCATTTTCCCGCACAGCTGCTTTGTTGCTCAGGCTCCAGGACCCGTATGTCTGTCGCCACACTGCCACCGCCTGGCCGGAACGTCCGTTGCAGGAGTTCAATTTGTAGCCGGCAAGCTGTTTTGCCTTTACAAGCCGTGACCATCGACGTTCGACCGTCAGCTAACGCCCTTCCAGAAGGAAGATTGGCGTGCCTGCCCACGCTAAGGAGCAGTTCCCATTTTATCTACTCGCCGGAGCTTTCAAATCGCTGGGTGGATGATGAGCTGGGGACAACAGGCTGGCTGCTCACACCAGCGCGGGGCTTGAACTGATACAGTTCAGATGTTAAGGCAGTGGGATATACCCACTGTGCCACCGCTCCCCAATATTTCTAAAGCAAAGGGAATTTTCCAATGATATCTCATTTGCTTCTGTCGCAACACTTGCTTCAAACTTCCGAATTCTGACTTCCGGTTTATGACGGCGCGCTAGCAGTTGCACCTCCCGAACCTCCCGGGGGTGAGGCTGTGCTCCGGCCGAAGAAGGGGGTGCGCAGGCTCGCAAACCCCCCCAGGGTCCCGGCGAAGGGACCCTGGCCATGGAACTCTCAAGAGGCTGCCTCTTCGAGGGTGGAATGCCTGAGAATTGAGGCACCTCTTTGTTCCGATGGTTCTCTGTGCTGCGAGACTGAATGGGCTTAGCGATGCTGACCGGGCCAAGCAAGGGAGATCACGCGGCAGAAAAGAAATGAAAGCGAGGTCGAACGACTGATTATGAACGTGAGTCAGTTTCGTGGCGTTTAAAGAGGAAAAGTAGCTTCCCACCCTACCCTACTGAACGGGTAGGAAAGCGAGCGGAATTTTTGAGTGATCGAGGGGGGGAGCGGAAGAAAACACAATAGAAACTGTTTAGAAGTACTTACCCAAGCGAGGCTAAGCAGTCAAGCGCACATTCAGAGACTTTAAAATTTTTTGTGAAAGTAAACAAACGAAAAAGATGGCGGGGAAGAGGGACAAAGAAAGACTTTTGAAAACGAAACCAGAGAGCCCAAACCCGGAAATGACCAGTGAGACGGCAAAGGCTGTAGCTGATTACATGCGCCCTCTACTGGAACAGCTGAATAACTTCAAAGAACAGATGTCCGTGGTAACACAAAGTATTACTGCACAGCAAATGCAAATAACTGACTTGATCCAGATAATGAAGCAGGATGCTGAAAAAGTTAAGGAAGTGGCTGTAACTATGCAGAAAGTGAAGAAGAAAGTGCAAAAGCTGGAAACGAAACAAACTTCTTTGGAAGATCAAATGCTGCAAGTCCAAATGGATAAGGCTAACATGGTCCTGCGCTTCCAGGGTGTGCCAGAGAACAGAGGAGAGAATCTTAAAGAACTGATGAGTGAGCTACTAGCCCCAGTAACAGAAATGAAGGTGGAATCACTACTCAACAATATGGATGTGGCCTATAGGTCATATTCAGGATATATAAAGCAAAATAATCTGCCTGGGGAAGTTGTAGTATGATTCTCGAAGAGGCACGTCAGGGATGCTATCCTGAAAGCAGTAGCTGCAACACCTCTGAAAGCAGGGGAGAATGTCATCAGAGAATGCTATCAGAACGCTAAAGGATATTCCATTTGAAGTGAGACAATGCAGAAAGAAATACAAAGAACTTGTGCTCTTTCTCCAAACAAATTCAATTGGATACGAATGGCTATTTCCAGAAGGCATAACGTTTAAGATCAAAGAGAAAAAAGAAAAGATTGACTCTGTTCTGAAAGCGCAAGAATTCTTAAAGGAAAAGCTGGGAAGGCCAGAGGACGAGAAAAAAGAAGAGGACAGTAGGTCCAGTGGCGAGCTGGAAACTGGTTCTTCCGGCGAGGACTCTCTGTCTGAGCAGGGGGCAGCCGCCCCAAAAAGCCCCTACAAGTTGCAGAAGAGAAGGGAAAAGAAGTAAAGGCTGAAGGACTCTGAATTTTGCCTTTGAGAACTTTGGTTCTTGGGGATGATTGGGGGTACTGTTATTAGAAAGTTAAATGTAAACTCTAAGGGTAAAAGGTTTTAAATGTTTGACTCAGTTTATAAAAGGATCAACGATGAGAAGATTTGATGTATCTAAGCTAGTTGGAGGATCTCCTTTCTTGAGTTTTTAGATAGTAGTGGGTACTTTTCTTTCTCCCATATGTGTAGTATTTCCCCTCCCTTTTTTCTGTTGTAGTTATTTGTAGTTTTAAAAAATCAATTAAAAAATCCCCTCCGGGGGCTTAAAAACAAAACAAACCTTCCGAATTCTTTTCTTTATTGTATTTGGTGGTAGGTCTTGAAATATTTGTATTTCATGTCCTTCAATTTTGAACGATTCTTTTCTATGTTGTAATAAAATTATATCTTTCGATTTTTTGTGAGTAAAGCTGACTAATAAGTCCCATGGTAGTTTATTTTGGCTTGTGTACCTTGCACTTTCAGGTAATCTTGTATTAGTTTTCAAAATCCGTTCTCTAAATCCAAAACCTCAGATTTTTCTAGGATTCCATGAAACTGTGGATTGCTACTTCTAAGTTTCATTTCCAAGAGTTCAAGTCTTTGATCTGCTTCTATCAGAAAGCTTGCTTGCAGTTCTTGTACTGATTCATTTTTTTCTTGTTTCCTTTTGAATTCTTTTTACTTTGTCTTGATTTCTTGAATATCTTGTTTATTTTCTTGAATTTTGTTGCTTATTTCTTGCAATCTAGATGAAATCTCAGTCCGTATCTTCCTTTATTCCAGTAAAAGATTCCTGTGCTTTTTGGTCTGTTTGCTGTAGTTGAGTTAGGAGCTTCTTATTTTCTTGACTTACACTCTCGATAATGTCCTGAGTTTATCACTTTGTTGCAGTTGAGTTAGTACATTTTTGTTTTCTTGTATTAGCTCTGTTGTGAGAGCTTTAATTTTTTGTGAAAGAGATTATCTTCTCGGTTATTATTTCTATATCATCTTCAGAGCCTTTATGACAAGGAAAAACAGATAAAAAGTTGAAAATGAAGCAGAAAATATTACATGGTTGTTATATTATCAAATGGTATCTAAACACAAAGAACAAATAGCAAAAGAAGGTCGGTTAAGAGAGAAAATGGGTTTTGAACCTATTAGGATAAAATGTTAAAATATTATTGCAATATGATACAGAAACAGGGCAAGTAAAAAAGTGTATGATAAAATGGATGCAAAACTTTGGAGAAAATATAAGCATGACTCAGTGGGAAAACTTCTGGACTAAAGAAATCAAATTTACTGAATGTCAAGTAATATGGAGAACTGGTATAAAATGTTTTATAGATGGTACATTACTCCCAAAGACACAACAAAAACTTATAAAGAATATAACAGGAAGTGCCGGGAATGTCAGAACACAGACCCAACATTCTATCATATGTGGTGGACATGTAAGAAAGAAGAAAATATTGGATAGAGATACACGAAGAAATTCAAAATATATTAAAACTCAAGTCTGTGATCGACCCTAAAAGAATGTTATTAAATATTTTACCAAACAATATTGCAAAATTATTTAACAATCTGCTGACGGCAGCAAGAGTAATATTTGCAGCAAAATGGAAGGCAGAAAGATGCCCAGATTTGAAGGAATGGATGAGTAAATTATATGAATATGCAATAATGGCAACATTAACATCTTATATACATAACAGACCAATCTCAGAATTTTTAGAAAAATGGAAAGTATTATATTATTATTAATAATTATTAATTATATAGCTGAAAATCAGGAATAAATTTAAGTTAAAACAGAAAATGATGAAAGAGTCAGGCAAGATATGTTTGTAGTAATAAATCATTAGATATGAAGATAGTCGGGAAACCTAGAATAAAGAGTATATATAAGTAAATTCTAAATAAGTATATGATTTGTTTGAAAACTGTACTACATAGATTATTCTAGTGTAAGATCTGGATATCACAAATAATTGCAGTTGATGACTGTAGATGATTGTCAATGTCTTATGTATGATTTAAATGGATGGTGTAGATTGTAGTTTATGTTTTGTTTTTGTGTTGTAAATTGAAATAAAATAACAACAACAACAACAACAACAACAATACCGTTTTTTCATCCAGACCCTTTTTTCAATTACTACACTGTTTAAGATTTTGTTGTATTTTTGTTAAACAAAAATGCTTCAATATATTGAACTCACATTTAAAGCAGGCTATATTGGGGTGATTTGTTTGATGCCCATCAACAATATGGTGAATACAGGCGCTTCCTTCCAGTACGGCGCGATGCCAGGAGGGCGTTCGGCATGCTCCGAACCCCTTCGTTCCTTTCTCGGCTTCTTCGCCCCTCCCCCCATGGCGGGGGAGAGCTCGACCTGCATTCCGGGGTGAATAGCAGGAGCATGAGGCTTTCGCTGGCACCTCCCGCATACTGGCAAAGCGGGGGGGTGACCGGCATTGCCCCGACGCGGAGCAAGAGCTGGAAGAACATGGCTTCCGTGTTCATAGACGCTGCCATCCGGACTTTTAAACTTTGATTTTAGTTTGCACTTGAAGGAACTTTTCATGTCTCTTTGGGGCACACAGTGCACCACTTGATCGGATTAAAAGAATTTATTAAATACCCCTCCTTTGCGGTCTTCCCCAAAGATAGAAAAAGCGGCCATGAAGAGTTGGCGGGATCTGAATGAGAAGAGAATGCTGGGGTAAGAAACAGTTTCTGCTAGAATTTAATATCAAGTTTTTCTAAAACAAAAAAACAAAAAATACTTGACTAGAAGATTAAGAGGCTGGGGAAACATCTACGCGCCAATTGCTGAGATTGGGCTGAAGAGTGAGGAGAAAATGGAGACTGCTGCAGTCTGCAAGGAGGTACAGGATGCTGTAATATGCCAACTCAGCTCTGAACATTTTCAAAAAACCCTACATGAAGAAATAGAGAAAGCACTTAACCTAGCCTGGGATAAATTGTTATGGAATTCACGGGATGTAACTGATAAGGAGGAGAACAATACAGAGCAGTCAAAAGAGATTCAAGAGAGGACTGATCTGCAACAAATTAACTCGGAGAAAGAGCAACGTGCTAGTCAATATGTTGTCATAGAAGAAGAGGTTCATGAGGTGGACTTATTGAATAGGATGGAAGAAGCAGAACTTCCGAAAACAGGAATGGATAGGGGGAAAAAATGCCGGCTAAACCCCACATGTAGAAGGGGAAAAAAGGGAACAAGGAAAAAAGAGTTGAAGAAAGGCTTTAAGGAAGTTAAAGACTCTAGCGCTAAACAGCTGAACTGGGACTTAAGGGAACATGATAAAGACAAAGAGTACAAGAATCAGCGACACTTAACCGAAAACAGAGAAAATCAAATGTTAAAAGATATAGAAAGGCAAAATACAAGTTTAAGGGGAACTGTTAAGCAGAAAAGAAATAGATTATAAGGCCACTACAAGTCTATTGAAATGATATTGATTGAATGTAGCTAAATGATGCTCTTAGTGCAGGGGGAAAGAATAGAATAGAAATATAAAAGAAATATAATAGAAGATAAATACTCCAAAATAGTACTCTAAACAGCAGTATAGTATTTAAATATTTTATTTTTTCTGAGATTGTATCTGTGTTGTTAGGGGAATAGAATTATAAGTTATTATCAGTTATTAAATTGGAAACCTGAGAGAGAGGGTAGTGATAGGTTGTTGTTAATTGAGTTGGGGCAGTTGATGGTATGTTATAAACTTAAGGGGTACAAGTCCATTGAAATGACATTGATTGATTACCTTAAACAGCAGTATAGTATTTAACTATTTTTTCTGAGATTGTATCTGTGTTGTTAAGGGAATAGAATTATAAGTTATTAAAGTTGAGAATGCTGAGAGAGAGGGTAGTGATAGGTTGTTGTTAATTGAGTTGGGGTTTTTGATGGTATGTTATAAACTTAAGGGGTAATAGATTCTGTATATAGAGATTGACTAAACACAATAGCCGTATGAATGATTTAAATAGATTAACTGGATAAGGATTATTCTAGCAGAATAGTAAAGATGGGAAACAAATGCATGGAAATTAATTGAGATCAGGTGGATATAATGGAAAATGTTAACCAATGATTGTGAGAATAGAGAGAAACTAGAGATCATGTGATGAATTAATAACTTGATCAAAGGAACATGGGAAGACAACAGTTGTTATATTGATATAAATTGGTGGTGGGGTCTTGTGTCGGTGTTTGCTTTTCTTATGTGTAAAAAAACCCAATAAAAATGTTAAAAAAAAAAACAATATGGTGAATACAGAGAAATATTCTACTCAGATATTTTTGTAAAAAAACACCACCATTATATGTCAGATCAGGTGAAAGGATTTTGCTTTCATTTTCTTTCCATGTCTTCCACAAGATGTCTGTTTTTCTAAAATGACTTAAATGGACTCAGAAGGGTGTAACTCTGCTTAGGCTTGCACTGCTGGTCTATAAATGCTCCCTCATCTTCTTCACAATGTTTTATATCTTGGGAAATGGCTGAATAAAGTTAAGGGGGAGGGTTAGGCAGTCGAAGGCTTTCTAATCAGCAAAATGCTGCACGAAGAAAATTCAGCACAAAATATGCTGATTTAATCAGTTATCGGGGATTCAATGCTTGCTTCCATATGATGAACTTTACACGGCAGTGGAAGCACTCAGGAGAAAAAGTATCAGCTTTTCCTTTTGCTGGCACTGTGTTACCTCCTTTTTTCAAATTCTTAAAGCACCTACATACTAATCCTTTCACTTCATTAAAATGAACCAACAAACTTTTTAAAGAGAACCACAAACCTGCTCAAGGGATTTTGAAGGTTGAGGAAAGAGAGAAACATCACAGGCTCTAACTAACAGGTATGTCCAGAGGTCATTTCGGGGGGAACGCGGGGGAACACAGTTCCCCCGGGTGAGGTGCAGGGGGGGCGGGGCACATGACAAAGCCCCGCCCCCTGCTTTCGGCCACCCCGCTTCCGGCCCTCCTTTAGCCAGGAGGAGGCAGGAGAAGAGGGAGGGTAAGTTGCTTCCTCCCCGCCTCTCCCCACCCCTGCCTGCCTGGGGCCAGGGAGGGCTTTGGCGGGGCTTCCTCGCACTCCCGCTGACCTTGCAGGTCCACCGCCGGCCCCCTGATGTCAGGGTGTGTGGCATATGCTAATGAATTATGCTAATGAGTTCCCCTAGCTCTTTTTCTACGAAATGACCCCTGGGTATGTCATGCCTTTATAGGCGTAACTTGTCAACTCAAACGTCATTAACTTGAAAACCTGCACAACCTTTTTCTGTTTAAGGGCTGGCACTGGTCAGACTATATGCATCCATTTATAAAATCAGATAAATTGCTTCTACCACTCTTATAGTGGTACATTTTTATGTACAATTCACCTTTCCCAAGAATTCCAATTCTCTTAATATATACTCAAATTTAGGATTGAGAATACAAGACTTTTATAATAACTTGTAACCTCTAATATATATTAAGTGGCTGAATATATAAGCCTTTATTGCACTGTGCAGTGATTTTCCCCCCCTAATAAGCACATTCCTGTTGTGAGATGGAATGTATCTAATCCATAATAAATCTGGTTGAAAGACTCTGGGTTTAAACCAGATGAGCCATGTTTGAAGGGAAAAGACATTAAATGTGTTTGATGGCATTTATAAAAATCTAGTTTCCTCATCCCCAGAACTTAAAAAAAAAATGGTACTCATTAGTCTCAGCACCAGAGATGTAGCTCATCAATTGTCACCACGGCTCTGTGCCATCCTCTCCATATTCATACCAATGTGCTTTAAATTAGAGCCATTTCTTTAAAAGTTATTTATTGGCACTAAGTTACCTCGACTCTGGCAACAAAACAAATGTTTTTGAAATGAGAACAAGAATGACAGCTTGATGAGCAGAAAGGAGGAGGGGAAAGAGAAATGGATACTTTGTTTTCTTATCTGTCCAGTAGAAACAGCACACATCTTACAAAATGGCCTTGAAGCTAAAATGCTGAATAAATGTCTTTGAGAAAATCTGGATCCATCTCAAAATGTTACAGTTCTGCCTGCCTTTGCATGCATTCTTTAAGATGGCCAGCACAATAGCTATATGTAACTTAAACCCACACAGAAGCTAAAATGTCATTAAGTGGGGGTTGAATTTCTCCCTTCATGAATACTTTGTTCAGCACTTGCTGCTATGTAACTGTTAAGGACAAGTTGGTAAATTTATCCCCCCCCCTCCAAAAAAACTCCTATTCTATAGAAACAAAGAGTAATGTAGGCAAACCTATTAGAACTACCTCTGAATAAATATGTCAAATGATGACTGGAGCAAATAAACAGACTGGAATAACACATCTCTTTCTATGGTTGTTATGCCTGTCCTGATGAACTTTTTCAATACTCTCGGACGGTCAAATGACTGCTAGAGCAGTTGGGTGGGCTACAGTTCTGGCCTCTGCAAGCAAGATGTACACATTCAAACAGTAAAACAGGATTCCAGTGGCACCCTGAAGAGTAATAACATTTATTCCAGGATAATTTTGTTAAGAACATGAGAACATAAGAACATAAGAGACGCCAATGTTGGATCAGGCCAAAGGCCCATCCAGTCCAACACTCTGTATCACACAGTGACCAGAAATACCAGTCCCATCAGGAGGTCCACCAGTGGGACCAGGACATTAGAAGCCCTCCCACTGTTGACCCCCCCCAAGCACCAAGAAGACAGAGCATCACTTGCCCCAGAGTCCCTATCTATACCTTGTGGCTTATAGCCACTGATGGACCTCTACTCCATATGCTTATCTAATTCCCTTTTGAAGCCGTCCATGCTTGTAGCCGTCACCACTTCCTGTGGCAGTGAATTCCATGTGTTAATCACTCTTTGGGTGAAGAAGTACTTCCTTTTATCCGTTCTAACCCGACCGCTCAGCAATTTCATGGAGTGCCCACGAGTTCTTGTATTGTGAGAAAGGGAGAAAAGTACCTCTTTCTCTACCTGCTCTTTCCCATGCATAATCTTATAAACCTCAATCATGTCATGTTAATAAAGTTTGTTAGTCTTTAAGGTGCCAGTGGACTCCTGTTGTTGCTGCTACAAGCTAAAATGACTATCTGAAGTTATTATACAAACTTGTATCTCTGTCTATATTAGCAACTGAAAGCTCACCTTTCCCCCCATGTCTGTACAAATGCAGGTTTATCTCTGTGTATACAAATATCACCCATTATTATACCACACTTTTCTCCCAAATTGGGACCTAAAGTGGCTTACTACATTCTCCCCTTTCTCCATTTTATCCTCACAACTACTGTGTGCAGGGGTCATTTCGTAGAAAAAGAGCTAGGGGAACTCATTAGCATAACTCATTAGCATATGCCACACCCCCTGACATCACCGGAAGTGTGTCATAAGGCCACACCCTCTGACATCACCGGAAGTGTGTCATGAGGCCACATACCCCGCCGGCGGCGGCAGCCTTGCAGCTCCACTGCCGAGTCCCATGGGCGGTGGACCTGCAAGGCCGGCGGGAGTGAAAGGAAGCCCCGCAAAGGCCCTCCCTGGCCCCAGGCAGGCAGGGGTGGGGAGAGGCAGGGAGGAAGCAACTTACCCTCCCTCTTCTCCTGCCTCCTCCTGGCTGAATGAGGGCCGGAAGCGGGGCGGCCGGAAGCAGGGGGTGGGGCTTCGTCATGTGCCCCGCCCCCATACCTCACCTGGGGGAACTGCGTTCCCCCACGATCCCCCCCAAAATGACCTCTGACTGTGTGAAACAGGTTAGGCTGAAAGTGTCACCCAGTGAGCTTCCATAGCAGGGTGGGAATTCAAACCTTGGTCTCCCAGACAGTCGCCCAGCATCCTAACCACTACACCATAGGGGCTAAGCAATTACCACTACTTTCTCCTTTAATCAGATAATAAGTATGAAAACAATCAAAGATCCACAATATGGCCTACCAAGACAACCAGCATTAATTCTCTTAGATCTATGGCAAGACACAGCAGTCCCCCAAATTCAAAACTTGGTATCAACCTTATTATTAGCTGCCAAGATGGTCATCACCATTAAATGGAAAGATCCTACTTCTCTTCATTTGAACTTGTGGTATGCCAAGGTCTACAACTATATGCAATGGACAAAACTGCAGACAGTACGGGCATGTTTAGAAACACAGAAAGCCAGGATAACATAATGAATAAATGGCTCCCATTTCTAGAGGCATCATTTCTACCTAATTTGAAATCAAGATCCCAAATTCCACAACGTTTTTACGAAACAGTTAATTATATGTAGCAATATATATATCATTTTAAGAACAGCCTGGAAGATCTCTATGGTACAACACCAATTTATACAATTGTTACTGTATGTAACCTCTTGAATTTTGAGCTGCTAAGCCTAGTGATTTTTCTCACATGAATCATTATGTATTCTTCATGATTTATATTGATTTTGTTGCTATGTTATAGGTTAAAATGGTTGTTATATGAAAATTTAATAAAAATATTTTTTTAAAGAGCCACATCATTTCTATCCATTTCAATTACAGCAGATTTCCCCACTGCTTTCTAAATTACTTTTTTTGGGGGGAACCCTTCCCAGTTTGTAAAGCACCTGACACAAAAGGTGTGAATTTAAAGAGTTGCTGATTTAAAAAAAACACTTTGGAATGTAAGTGTTGTTACTTGCTGGTGTGCATATTACACTGACTATTACACTGATGAATTAAAGATATATACAAGTTGCGTGCTTGGGGGGGGGAAATCCAGTTCCCTAAAAACTCGTGTCAGGGTTGATGAAGGGGGAGGGGGAATTGCTACAGAAGGCAGAATGCTAAGATGAGACATGGAAGTAGTTTGTAAAGCTATGGAAAATTTTTGCTGGCACTTGTTAGCTTGCTGCAAAATACCATTAAAGATTTTGTTGGATAGAGATGATGATAGAGAATTTAAATCTTACACAAGTATGCTGAGAGAGCTGCATTCTAAATACTTCTCTGGTCACAGCTACAAAATGGCCAATTGTTAGATGCTGGACGCAGAGAGGTACAGTCTATTCTGCCTTGACATGCACGGTGGGCCAAGAATGCACCTGTATAAGCCAAGCATTCATTATCTCTGGGACACCTAATATCCCATAATACCCAGAGTGACTGCTAGCTCCAAGTCCATCACTGACCACACGCCATGTGCCTTTTTGTGTGTGTGCAATGAAAAGTATTTAAAATTCATGAAGCTTGCTGAAAGCTCAGCTGTCACATTCTGCTCATTCCACAGGGTATGGGAAAGAGAGAGCATAATGGACATTTCAACCAGAGCCATTATTGCTCCTGAATAACCAATATTCCATTAAATTGCTAATAAACTCACTTGAAGATGTTGATAACAATCAAGCCATACAGAAGGATTTCTTCCCCTAACACGGAGATGTCAGATTTCACTTTGTACAGTACTACTGTTTCTGTTGCGTTTGTTCAGAGTTTGACTCCAGGTATTCAGAATCAGAACATTCCATTTCAGAGAATGGTACGGCTGCTTTAAACAGTGCAATCCTACACAGTTACTGAAATCAATCAGCTTAGGTTGGAGTTAAGTTTGCATAGGATTGCACTAAAACTAGCTGAAATACCTCTTTAGTGGGAAGTACTATTAAGCACCCCCTTTTAATGATTAGAATGATAATTATACTTTTAATTAAGCACCAAAAGTTAACCAGCTACTATACAGAAATAGTTATAAACACAAATGGCCCCAGTGAAAAGCTTTCAATTTAATCAACCAAGGAAATAAACACATGCTTGCCATGCTTAGTCACAACCATGAATTTAGTATATCATCTTGTTTGGGTCTAAAATAATCCTGACAACATCTTGAATGATTTATTGCATCATACACTTAATACCTTCAACTGCAGAACAACTACATGATTTTCTGCAGGAATTTAGCACACATATGCAATAGCCAGAATCGAAATATTTGCTTGAACTTTTTAAAAAGTGTTTTACTAATCCAGTATGTGGGGTGGAAAACCCAGAGGTTAGTCACATAATTTTTTTTTTTTAAGGCCAAAAACCTTGGAGGTTTCATTAAGCATGACACCAGCTACAAATAAAATAAAATAAAAATGAACTTTATGAAGTATTTCCTTTTGGCCATACATTAATATTTTCCTTTATCTATACAGTAGCGAAGACACCAAGGAGAAACTATAAGAATATAATTTTGTCAGTTTCACCCTACATGCTCATTTCATTTTCCCATTCAAAATATTTGGGGGTAAATATGACCCAAGCACCATCAGCATATAAACACTGCTATGGGGGGGGGGGAGCATAATATATAAGACAATTGACATTAAGATGGAAAAATGCAGACAGTAGGAAATCACAGAAGACTGAAAAGTTTTGTTAATTCTCCCCACCACCACCCAGCTTCTCTGGCTTAATTTGATGCCACTTTTTGGTTAAGGAATTTATATACTGAAAGACAGAACATTTTCCAGTCACATGTATTCTGCTAATGAAATTCAGTGACCTAAATTTCTTAATTGTGCCTCCTGCATCAAGATGCCAAGTGTCAACCTTTCCTTGCATGTAAATTAGAGCTCTAAAGAAGTGATTATTCCCTGCTACCTTACATTTTATGTCTATTTGATGTACATTTCCTGGAACTAGATGCTATCGAACAGCCATCAAATAATTCAAGGAGCAATTCCTTTGCAAATCTTTCAACAGGTTTCGGACAGTCTTCAACATAAAACTTTCAATTGATAGTTCACATTCTGTTCCTGATCGGGGTGGGGAGAAAAGGTTAGACATTTTTTTTAAGATCACCCCCCCGTTTTTTAAGTTTTACTCCCTACAACAGAAATGCCTTTCCTAATTTCCTAATAAAAGTAGTGTTACCGGTAACTTAGGCAGTTTCAGAGGATAGCTGTGTTGGTCTGCAGTAGAACAGCTAGATCTGAGTCCGGCAGCACTTTAGAGACCAGCAAAGTTTTGGGGGTATGATGAGCTTTCAAGAGTCAGATCTGATGAAGGGAGCTTTGACTCTTGAAAACTCATACCCTGAAAATTCTGTTGGTCTCTAAGGTGCTACCGGACTCAAATCTAGCTGGTAACTAAGAAAGAAATTAATATATTTTGAGAGTTATGTGGGAATAGGAGGCATGTCTACTGAAAAACAATGCAGAAAGCAAAGATACCATGGAATTAAGCAGCACTCTGTTAAGTGACCTAACAGTACCTTTTTTTTTTCTTGACCCTTTATTACTGTCAGACACGGGTTCGCCTTCTGTTATGCTTTCTATACCTGTAGTATTACCAATCTGTTTTCTGTACCCCACACCTGTGTTCCCTCCCCCCCCCCCGGCCATCCCTGGATTACGCAGATGTATCCGGCTGTCCGCTTATTGCTCACCCTCACTGACATTCCTGGTGGGAGGGAGAGAGACTGTGGGAGGGAGTGGGACTGTGTGAATGTCTGTAGTTAAGGGAGGCAACGCTGGTATCCTTTTTCCCAAGCAGCACCTCACGGATCTTTCACATGAGGGTGTCCTCGAAGAAGATAAGACTTTTGAATGGCTAGTTGAACCTTTGTAACTGTCTGGGTTCTTAGGATTGCGTATACTTATGATTGTGTGACGTATGCCTGGAATACACTGGGTTTCTGCTTTTACCCCTCAGTCCTGACAAAGAGTCTATCCTTTCAGCATCTCAAATCTCTTTAATAAACTTTCTCTCAAGAAAGCCGTTGTGGAAAGTGAGTTGACTGGGAACCTGACAATTACTTCATGATGCTGAATACAAAAGAAGGATAGTTGGTTTTTATACCCTGCTCTTCTTTGCCTTGTTGTTGTTCAGTCGCACAGTCGAGTCCGACTCTTCGCGACCCCATGGACCAGCTCCCGCCAGGCCCTCCTGTCTTCCGCTGTCCTCTGAAGTTGGCTCAATTTCATGTTCGTTGCGTCGATGACACTGTCCAACCATCTCATCCTTTGCCGTCCCCGTCTTCTTTGACCACAAAGCAGCTTACAATCACCTTCCCTTCCTCTCCTCACAACAGGCACCTTGTGAGGTAGGTGGGGCAGAGACAGTTCTGAGAGAACTATGACTGGCCCAAGGTCACCCAGGAGGCTTCATGTGGAGAGGTGGGGAATCAAATTTGGTTCTCCAGGTTAAAGTCTGCCACTCTTAACCACTACACCACGCTGGCACCCCATCCATCCCCCCCCATTTTAGAAGATGCTATGCCTGACTTCTCTCAACACCGTTCAATGCTAAAACTATAACAATGGTCAGTGGTGTTTTTCATCCTAAACAGAGTGAGGGATGGGTGACAACAGTGCTGACTCACCCCAAACAGCAGGACCACAGCGCAGCATGAACAACAGCTACTCAGCTCCATGACAGTACATCTTGATGCCAAGCAGCAGCATGAGTATGGAGAAAGTCATGTCTGTTCTCATGCACTCTGAGCACCAGTGGCACAAGTGAGGTGGGAACAAGTGTCTCCTCCCTGCTCATACTGCCTTGCTTCCAAGGGGCTGCCAATGTTTGGATCTGGGCAGGCTCGGAGGTGACAGCAGACATGAGCCATAACTGTTGCCGCCTTCCCTGTGGTGCCTCAAAAGCTTGGATTGCTTGGGCAGTGAAGTGACCTTGGGTGAGAACATTCCACCCAGAACCTCCAACGACATGGCAGAAGGTTCTAGGAATGGTTTTCATGAGGAGCAGTCATTACAGATGCACGTGTTCGGACTTTTATTCTGCTGCTGGTATTGATGACATCTCTTGAACTGTCAGGTGGCCTACATATACCTGCATAGTCACCCTACCTCTCAGGATTGGAAAACCTCGAAATAGTAACCTATGTAGTATAGATGCAATGGGCAGATCACAGCAGAAAGCCACAAATGTAAGGGCAGGACTAGGACACAGAACCAAGTGTCCAGTGTAATTTCCCTATTCAGCAAAGACCTTTCTCCCCCTCAGACTCAGTGACTACTGAGAAGCTTCATAAAGGAACAAAAAGCCATAAAAGCAATGGAATGGAAGTAGCAAAACTACTGAAATGTCATAAAATGTCTATAATACATTCCAACAAATGACTGGGCTAATCCACATCTATTCACCTTAAAGAAAAATGTGGTTCAAATAAGCGCATAGTGGAGATCAATAATTATATTTGAAAAGTGCTTCGCTTCCGGGACTGACCACCTGCAGAACATTTCTGAACAACAGAAACTAAAGAATTTACTATCAGGCAAGATTTTAAAAGTGCACATATGATCTAGCCATATATTTATCTATGCAGTTGCAAATAAAATATTTTGACGAATGGCTTGTAGGCTGTTAAGTTACAGGTAAAGTGCTTCAGTGGTGTCAATTTAAACCCTACCCTAGCTTATGCTGCCTCATACAGAATGAAAAGCAACCCTCACATCTCAACTAACTCTTTGGGATCATCCATAACACTGATGCAAAATCTTCTGGGCTGCACTTAAAATGGGGAATGCACAATACATTCTTAATATGTACTGTACATATACTTAAAATCTTGCCATTAGAAAGCAGTTCTCACTACCTTATGTAAATCTTTAACAGTTAACTTAACAGACTTTTCACTGTGACTCTGGTGAACCTTTTGGTTTCAATCAATGGAAGCCAAGATTAAACTCAAATAGCTTATTGCTAGTTTAAATACACAAGTGCAGTAAGGCTGCCAAAAACATGGTTCAAGGAAGGAAGGAAGCAGAGAAGGCAGGAAGCCATTAATGATTTGGAGATGGGAGTAAGCAGTGAAGTGGCTAAATTTGCGGATGATACAAAGTTGTTCAGGGTGGTGAAAACCAGTGAGGATTGTGAGGCACTCCAAGGGGATCTGTCAAGGATGGGCGAGTGGGCGTCAACATGGCAAATGGGGTTCAATGTGGCCAAGTGCAAGGTGATGCACATTGGAGCCAAAAATCCTAAATATAAATACACATTGATGGGGTCTGAACTGGCAGAGACTGAGCAAGAGAGAGATCTTGGAGTTGTAGTGGATAACTCACTGAAAATGTCGAGACAGTGTGTGACTGCAATAAAGAAGGCCAATGCTATGCTGGGGATTATTAGGAAGGGTATTGAAAACAGATCAGCCAATATAATAATGCCCCTATATAAATCAATGGTGAGACCTCATTTGGAATACTGTGTGCAGTTCTGGGCACCACACCTTAAAAAGGATATTATAGCTTTGGAAAAAGTGCAGAAAAGGGCAACTCGAATGATAAAAGGGTTGGAACACTTTCCCTATGAGGAAAGGTTAAAGCGCTTAGGGCTCTTTAGCTTGGAGAAAAGACGACTGAGGGGTGACATGATCGAGGTTTATAAGATTATGCATGGGAAAGAGCAGGTAAAGAAAGAGGTACTTTTCTCCCTTTCTCACAATACAAGAACTCGTGGGCACTCCATGAAACTGCAGAGCGGTCGGGTTAGAACGGATAAAAGGAAGTACTTCTTCACCCAAAGAGTGATTAACACATGGAATTCACTGCCACAGGAAGTGGTGGGTGCTACAAGCATGGACGGCTTCAAAAGGGAATTAGATAAGCATATGGAGCAGAGGTCCATCAGTGGCTATTAGCCACAAGGTATAGCTAGGGGCTCTGGGGCAAGTGATGCTCTGTCTTCTTGGTGCTTGGGGGGGTCAACAGTGGGAGGGCTTCTAATGTCCTGGCCCCACTGCTGGACCTCCTGATGGCACTGGTATTTCTGGCCACTGTGTGACACAGAGTGTTGGACTGGATGGGCCTTTGGCCTGATCCAACATTGGCGTCTCTTATGTTCTTATGTTCTAAGCCTAAGGGTAGAGAATACTTTTCTTTCCTAACATATACTATAATATTAACAAGTCCAAACCAGGATATTTGTTCAAGCCTTGATTAAAGAAAACACAGCATATTGTAAAGAATAAACATAGACTTCTCCATGGAAAGAAATCGCTCGGACATAGTTTAGAGAAAGAGAACCTATTCTGCTATTAGGTAAGTGTAAGTTTCTGTTTGCATATGTTGCTGTGGTGTACCTTACAGGTTAATGATAAATTCTTATCTGCTCTTCAACAACAGGTTGACTTATAAAAGGGCTGAAAGGGCAGAAGGTTGGATACGGTCAGGATAAAAATACAGCCATGTGGCACACGACATATTAACAGAAAGGAGGAGGATGTACTGTTCTTTGCTGACACCTTCAATAAATGGAAGGCACATAATCAATCAAGGGAGGGGTTGGTGTTCTCTGACATCCAAACCATACAAACAAACTGGATTTGGGGAGGTTTCAGGAAGAAAACAAGTAACTGTGCTTCATTAGTATGTTATATCATTCACAGGATTTTTAGGAGTATCATTAAAAAAAAGGAGTCAGAAAACAATAGACTATAAAAAGATCTTTCCCTCTTCTTTTCCTGCCACTGCACACTCAGTTGTGAAAAACAGAAATAGCAATATTTCTGTACATGAGAAAAATCTGAAGCCATCCTCAGAGGCGTGGCTTTATGGAGAAAGGTGGCATGAGCCTGGCTACACAACAAAATAGTTCACACAATAATGAGAAAAAGTGTTGCCACTATTGGAAAAAATGCTTCTTACTGTATCTTTGGATAACTGAATTTACAGTGACTTTTTGCTGCACTTAGAAGCAACAACAGTTTCAGGCTGCTTACTTTGGGTTGGATTCTACTAGCCCATTCTGTTGGCACCAGTACAATCCACTAGTGTATTCTGCACAGACCAGAGCCTCTCTACTGCAAAACAGCCTCTTGAATCGGTACAAAGTTGTGTGCACCAGAAGAACATGCTGGCGCTAGTGGAATTGTCTAGTATAATGTGATCCATTGCAGGTTAAAAGTGTTATATGAATTTTCAAGGAGGTGCCAAGCCCCACCCCGCTTTCCTGATGTGCTATAAAACTAGATGTTGCTCAGCACCAAGGGCACTCCTTCTCAAGTAGGGATGCCAGCCTCCAGGTGGGACATGGAGAGATCAGTTCCCCAGAGGAAAAAAAGGATGCTCTGGAGGGTAGACTGTATGGCATTGTACTCCACTGAGGTCCCTGTCCTCCCCAGGCTCCACAAATCTCCATGAGTTTCCCAACCTGGAGTAAGCAACACCCCACCCCCCCCGACACCCTCTTCACGGAACATCATAAAGCAGGCAAAACAGGCTCCTTGCACAGCCAGTCATAGGAAACCCAAAAAAATCCTGCTTTACCCCAGAACAGTGACCGGCTAATCTCACAATATTCAAGGAAGGGAGGTGAAAGGTACTGGGTTCTTATGTTAGTGATCAGCTCATGCTTTATTAGTGATTAGTTCAACTGTAAGACAACATAAGCAGGACCGAAGCCCTGCTTAAATGCGTGCTCAACGCCACACCCAACACACACACACTCCCCGTGACTGGCTATTTTACATAAGAACTCCTGTACAATAGGTTCCTTCCATGATCCTGGTCCCCTATTGTTCTGTGAACGAAGCTAAGTCAGTGCTCGGGTGAAACGCGAGTTCAATACATAAGAGGAGGGCAGGTCAGCAACAGGACGGCAAGAGCCTGCTAGGAAGGAACAAGATTTATATAGCACCTTCCCTGCTCCCTCCCCCACTCTCAGCCATCTAATTTGGGTCTCAGGCCTCATTTCAAGAGGGGCTGGGGCAAATAGATCTTTGGCTTTAATGCTGTGAATACCTCCTCTCTAAACTCTAAACTGGGCTGATGGGCAGTAAAACGGCAAACAAAATTCAATCTAAGGGTAAAGTGATGCACACTGAGTTGAAAAATACTAACTTAAAATACACAGTGACGCGACCTGAACTGACAAAATTGAACTCAATAAGAGATCCAGGTACTATGATTAATAGCCTGATGAAAACTCAGTGGCAAATTCCAAGTAGTATGATTAGTAAAGGAGTTTAAAATAAGATGGCCATAATAATAATGCCTTTATATAATTTTGGTTTGGGATTATGGTTTAGCTCCAATGCAGCATGACATGCTGAGATGCATAAATGATTAATTTTTTTGTCTCCCTCCTCCTGCTGTAGACATCTAAACCCCATGTAATTGTACTACCATGGGTCAGGAATGTCAGAGGGGGATGCAGCGAGGAGAGAAGAATTGGCAAAAATTACCCTTCTACTCTTATATGGGTAGAAATTACTACTGTGAATGGAAAGTGAGTTTAGGATTCAAGCAATTGTATACAATTCCAGCTACCTATTCTTTAAAAAAAGATATTGTTGAGCTGGATGAGGCACAGAAGAGATAAACCAAGATGTTAAAGGACTGGAAAGGCAAAAGTGTTTAGAACTTTTTGGTTTAGAAACAAAAACTATGGAGAAAGGAGCTGGAAAGAATGTCTTCCCCTCTTATAAGAACTGTGGGCCACCCAATGCAACTGAAAGGTAGTAGATTCAGGGCAGACAAAAGAAGCATGGGATTTGCTGCTTCAATATGTGGTGGCAGCCACTGATGAAGGCATTTCTCAGACTGCATCTGTTTTGGGGGGTTTTGTGGCTGTTGTGGTGGTTCCGATGATCGCACTATTGGTGCGATCAGTTCATAGTTATGGGGGGGGGTGTTTGTTTTCCCCCCATCACAGTTCCGTTCACAATCACATTGATTTTCCAGGGTTTTTTTCCTGCATGCGCTGAAGTGTTGCCACCTTTCAGCAGCCTGAAGGGGGCTGTGCTGTTAAAGTACACTCTTCGCCCATCACACTACAGCTAAGGGGCATTCCTGGTGTATGTGTCTCACCTTTTATTGGTTGCCTCTTTTCCCGCATTTGAGCAGTCTCTCTGATTGGCTCCCCTCAAAATGTTGAATTCCTTTGCCTGACTTGCATCAGGTACACAACTCCAGTTGCATACCTAGCTTATTTGACAACTGAAGTGGATTGTTTTTTAATACCCTCCTCCTCTATACGACATAATTGTCCAGGTCAGGGCTCAAGTGGGCTTACTTCCAACAAACTTAGTGGGGCTTATGCTTGAGTGTGGAGAGGGGCACTTCCAGGATGAGCCCACCCCAGTCTCCAGCGCCTGTGCCCTTTCTTGGGGGAGAGGCTCCATGAAAGCCCCCTCCTCACTCTGGTTCCCTTGGCCTTACTTCGGAATTAAGCGGTATCACTTGATGAAGCTGTCAGCATCGCCTAAGCCTGCCCTGGAAAATATAGGCAAGGTGCAATCCCCTTACATGAGGGGAGCCCCACTGGCTTCAGTACTCTGGTTTAAAGTGAGGGGTGTGGACAGGATCCAGGGCATTCAGAGTAGCCAGAATATTGTTCTCTCCTCCCCCTCCCTTCCCCTGTTGAGGCTTATGTTTAATAGCTGCATCTTCTTCAATCTCTCTCTGCATTGTTCTGGTAAACATCTCAAGAGCCAGTTTTTAAGGAACTGGAGCAGAATCTCCCCCCCCCCCAATTGTCTTGAAGACTGACTCTGAGTCTACTTCCTGTATAAGCAGAGCTGCGGGAGCTGGTGTAAGGCCTCCCAATGGGACAGATTGTCTGTTTCAGTGCAGGTGCCCTCCAAAACTGAAAAGTTTCAGTGCTGACATGCAAATATTTTTAAAGTTTGCCACCCACACCCACCCTGTCTGGGCGGGTTTTGGGTGGCAATCCATAAGGTGGAAAAATACGTTCAGATTCTGAGCAAGACGCTACCTGGTACAGGAAAAACTAGCACAGGAAAAACTAGTTCAGGAAAGAATGGGGGGAAAATGACCAAGACAGCACAGGGATGTTAACGAAGTTGTTTGGACACAAGAAAAAAACCTGGTAATATCAGGGGATGACAATGGAACATTAAGGCAAGCTGTAAAACACCAAAGGCAAATTCATGAAAAGCAGACATATCAACATCTATGTTCCCTCTAAACTGTGGAGTCTTGTGAGCAAAAATTCTACTTTGTGAGCGACTGGCATTAAAGTTGTGAGCGAGCGATTTGGCTGCTGCATGAATTAGTTGGCTCTGGAGCCATCCCTTCCTGAGCTGAGACGAAAATGTGTGAGCCGGAGGCTAAAAAACTGTGGGCTGGCTCACACTAGCTCAGCTTAGAGGGAACACTGATCAACATCTATTGTCATAAGAGCCAAATAGAAGTT
Organism: Gekko japonicus; assembly: GCF_001447785.1. Classification (NCBI taxonomy): domain Eukaryota; kingdom Metazoa; phylum Chordata; class Lepidosauria; order Squamata; family Gekkonidae; genus Gekko; species Gekko japonicus. The sequence goes on from NW_015169777.1 coordinate 1,168,373, forward strand.
CCCTATTAAAAGAGCCCTGACCTGGAAATCCCAGGTTAGCTTGATCTTATCAGATCTCAGAAGCTAAGCAGGTTCAGGCCTGGCTAGTATTTGAATAGGAGACCACCAAGGAATACCAGGGTCACTGGTATATATACCACCTCTGAATGTCTCTTGCCTTGAAAGCTCTACAGCAGGGCTCTCAAACATGCGGCCTGCAGACTGGATCTGGCCCACACAGGGCCCCAAGCAACTTCCTTCTCCTGCTTCCTTTCCCAGAGCTGCTCCTGCAGCTGCACCTTAGCTTTCTTTTTCCCAGCATTCTCAGTGGCTCTTTGCTTCCTGCTTCCTGTCTGTTGCCTCCTTCCCTTGCATTTTCTCTCTCTCTCTCTCTCTCCCCCCCCCAAACAATGTTTTATTCCAGGTATAAGCTTTTGTGTGCTAGCATAAATCTTTAGAGGGGGGGTGGATTCTTCTGACAAGCACAATATACACTGAGAAAATTATTTTGGCTTCTTCTGAAAAGTTATTTTTTAATTTCTCTGTTCATATCTGGACTCATTTTCTTCCAAAAAGATGCTGATTAGGAATTAGAACACGTGGATTGGTCGTTATATCTTGGAGAGTGGAGTTATTCTGGATGCCAAATGATAATAGCACACATTGGTAATGAGACAGGAAAACTAGGTCTCAATTTAGTCCAGGAGGATGCTTTGTCTTGAGCTTCATTATCAATTGCAATTCAGCAGTCTCTCTTTCTAATCTCCCTTTGAAATGCCTTTGTAAAGAGCACTGCTACTCTTAGGTCAGCAACTGAATGTTGTGGTTTCTAATGTCATGTCCATTTATTCTCTGCATCCTCCTGGACTGAATTCTCCTGGATGGAATTGAGACCTAGGTTTCCTTTCTCATTACCAGTGCTGATATCTCCACATCTGCTTCCCCTCTGCATATCACACCTAATCCAATCATGCCTGCTATTACCATTTGGCATCTGAAAAAATCTTTATAAAGTTTATACCTCTGGTACCTGGTGTTACATTTTATAGCACGCATGGACCAGCCCAACAAAGTGACATTTATGTCAGATCTGGCCCTCATAACAAATGAGTTCAACACCTCTGCCCTACAAGGTTGCCATAAATTAGCTGCAACTTGATGACCAAACACACACAAACGCACACAAAATCCAGAGGCAGTGAACATATGAATACAGAATGCTGTGTAGCAGAAAAGAGCAGAAGACTGCTATTGCCTCTGTGCCTTGATGGTAGACTTCCAGGGGTCCCCAACCTTTTTGAGCTCGTGAGCACCTTTGGAATTTTGAGAGGGGGTGATGGGCACCAAACCCAAAATGGCAGCTGCAGGAGGTAGAGGTAGCCAATACCTCCCTACTTGAAGGGAAATAAAAAGAAATGAAGTCCTTTCATTTGAATGAGAGCAGCCAATAATAACAAACCCTGCCTTACAATGGCCCTCTCCACCCTCAGAAAAGCTCAGGGGACACTAGGGGAAATACTGGTAAACACCATGGTGCCCTTAGGCACCACGTTGGAGTACCCTGGGCTAGAGAGTGATGTAAACTAGGCAGACTTCTTAGCCTGATCCAGCAGGGCTCTTATATTGCTATCAGACTGGCAAAACACTAGTTCACAAATGGATGTCATGGAAATGCCACAGGACTGATTACTTTTAAAACTGAAAAGAAACAAAGCAATTAAGAAAAGAATTCTAGGGCCTCCCATGTCATCACCCCCCTCCAAGTCTGGCTGCAGCAATCATTAACTTTTCTCTCAGACCAAGTATAACCAAAACAAAATAACTAATCCTGTCATCTTCTATCAGGGCCTACATGTTACTTCCTACATTACATCATTGTTTGTTGGACACTGACATAACACTCTGTCAGGTTTCCTAAAGAAATCTTATTTTCCATGGATTTACAAAATAACAAGCCAAGGTTTTCACTGGGCTAAAATTTTGCATGCATTTAACTGCTTGAATGCCCCACTGTGTTTTTTGATGCTTCACATTACAGTCTTTTTGTACCTTTGCCATGTTCTATTTTGATGACTGCTAATTTTAAGGATTTTTTTTTAGCTTTTTCTCCTCTCTGAGCCTGATTTTAATTTTGGTAATTTTATCCACTCAGCTGTTTAATCTGCACAAGTTTGGTGGTTGCTGCTCTTGTAGGTTTTAGATGAGTTGCTTGTTTTAAACTGTACAATATGGGAGATACGGTAAGCCAGGGGTCCTTAACCATGGTGCCCACCATCGCCTGTTGTGGTGCCTGCCAAGTGTTTTTAGGCTGGGCTTCTGACTGGCCATTAGTGATCTGATTGGCTGTGCAGATTAAAATAACGTTGTTTCAGCAGTGGCTGCCACCATAGTGTTGGATTTATTTTCTCTCACACTCCTCTTTCCTAATCTATTTTTTAAAATTATTCCTCTTGTCCCCTACACTCAGGCTTCCTCTGTGTGTTTGGCTCCACTTCACCTTTTAAGAGCGAGTTTGGTGTAGTGGTTAGGAGTGCAGACTCTAATCTGGGAGAACCGAGTTTGATTCCCCACTCCTCCACATGCAGCTGCTGATGTGACCTTGAGTCAGTCACAAGTTTTCTCAGAGCAGTTCTCTCAAGAGCAGTCCTCAAAAGAGCTCTCTCAGCCCCACCTACCTCACAAGGTGTCTGTTGTGGGGAGGGGAAGGGAAAGAAGCTAGTAAGCCACTCTGAGACTCCTTCGGGTAGGGGGGGTATAAATCCAATCTTCTTTTCTTCTTCTGTTTCTTCCTAAGGCACCCACCATATTGTGTAAGAACTCCAAAGGTGCCCACAGGCTCAGAAAGGTTGGGGACTCCTGCTGTAAGCACTGTAAAATCCTCTGTGAATGTGTTCTAAACAGAAGTATGTGTTTTCATATCTAAACTAAAGAAACATGTCTCGAGCCAAAATGCAGTCTTTTATTCAACCATCCTAAAATATTAACATTACAGTTTAAAAGAGCATTGTGATATGATAGTTCAGCTTCAAAGTATAGCAACAGCATGAACTCTTTTCAGTTCTATTCTAAGCATCACAACTGTCCATGCTATAACGCAGACAGATTACACAATTCATGAAATATACTGGATGTTACCTAAAATGGTTGACATAAAGTGCTAATGAAGTACCAGGCAATAAAGAATATAGTACAGTGCGGGAGATTTGCTTTTTTTAAAAAAAAATCACCTTTTAAGGGCATCCGAGAATAGTGCAATGAACCTGTATCTTTGCACATATTTTTTGCAGCTGCTGAGATGACTTCATAGCCAAACTCTGAATTTGGATTCCTACATGCTGTGATAATCAACTGGGGTTTGGAAAATCCTTCAAAAATCAAAATGGTCTGGCAACTTAACAAGGCTTCTGAAAAAACAACAGTTTAACATCTGGAACTAACATACTTCATGGAAGTAGAGACTTACCCAGCACAGAACATTTTCTCCTACAATTAACTTTTAGTCTAACAAACCTAAGTGATCTTAAAGGGGGGGAGGACTGGTTATATACAGATGTTGAAATGTTTCAATTAAAGTAAAAAGAAAAAGAAACATAGGAACTCAAGACCCATTAAATAATTTGGGTGGGTAGGGATTGTGGAGGAAAGTTTATTTCCAGCATACTTAGTTCTGCCTCATGAATTTCTTCAGGCAATTCCTTAATATTAGAACCCTGCAGCCAAAGTAGCGGTGGTTAGTTCAAATCAGTTGTGAAATACAGCCCATACTTCCTGCTTCTCTTATGAGCCTCATCTCCTCTGTCTTTTTCCTTACTTGTCCTAAACCTTCCTCTGGGAGCTCTTTCAAATTCTCAGCTAATTTTCCTATCCTTATCCCTAACACCTATCCCTAGCACCTACCTGAGGTTACAATCCCAGCTAAACTGATAACTTTCCATTCCCTCAAAGTTAATCAATGACAGACATTTTCTTCCCTGAGCACCAGGACTGTTCTTAAGGTTCTGTGCCATCACACCATTTCAGCTGACTGATGCAAGAGACTTTACTGCCATAAGCTTCTGCTGATCTTACTGAATTTTGTAATGCTTTTCATATGATTTGATCACATATTGTCCCCGAAAGTTAGCAGCAGCACCCAAGCCCTGTTGAAATCACTGAGAGTTGCAAATAACCCCTTTCATTCATTTCAACGGAACTAAGTGGCAAACTACATGCGACATTGGAAGCCATGATTCCACCACTACCTGAAGGAACATTTAGCTGCAAAAGCAGCTATGTGGAGTTAGGGTTGGTTAACAACCTACAGGTGGGGCCTGGAGTTCTTCCAGAATTAAAGCTAATCTCCAAACTACAGAGAACAGTTCCCCTGCAGCAAGTGGCTCATACCATAGAACAAACTCATTTGTTACAAAGGCCGGATCTGACATAAATGGGACTTTGTTGTGCCAGGCCATGTGTGTCATAAAATGTAATGCCAGGTAGCAGAGATATCAACTTTATAAAGGACACCAACAAACACAATTAAAGGTTTTTAAAACTTAAAATACAAACGTGCTTAAAGCATATATTGCCATATTTTATTTAACAGTCTTTGATAACTGACACATCCCAAACCTTCCCCCTCGCCCTTAAAAGATTCCTACCTAAAATGGAAAGGTGGGGGGATAGTGGGATTTGGCGATGCAGTTTTTTAAATAAAACATCAAGAAAAAGCACAAGGATTACAGCATAAACTAAACATAAAAACTAAAAATATAAAATATAAAATGCTCTGAGCATAGGAAAACATGAAATGGCTGGGCATTGCAAGCTCCCCCCCCATCTACTCAGTGGCAGTGGGTCTCCAGAGTAGTGTCCCCCATTGGCTGTGAGTTCCCAGGTTAGAGTCAGTGTTCCCTCTAAGCTGAGTTAGTGTGAGCTAGCTCACAGGTTTTTAGCCTCTGGCTCACACATTTTTGTCTTAACTCAGGAAGGATGGCTCCAGAGCAGACTAATTTATGCAGTAGCCAAATCGCCCGCTCACAACTTTCATGCCAGTAGCTCACAAAGTAGAATTTTTGCTCACAAGACTCCACAGCTTAGAGGGAACAGGTCCATTCAGCAAAGACAAGCTGACTCAAAACATCAGCCCTTTATTTGCAAGCAGAGAACTTCAGCTGGCATACAATCACTGGAAACTGAAATTCCATTCCATTGGAATAAAGGTAAAGGTTCCCTTGCTCGAAAGCCAGTCGAATCCGACTCTAGGGTTGCGGTGCTCATCTCCCTTTCCAAGCCGAAGAGCCAGCGCTGTCCGAAGACCTTTCCATGGTCATGTGGCCGGCATGACTAAACACCAAGGCGCACGGAACGCTGTTACCTTCCCACTGGGGTGGTACCTATTTATCTACTTGCAATTTCTTGCTTTCGAACTGCTAGGTTGGCAGGAGCTGGAACTAGAGACGGGAGCTCACTCCGTCATGCGGCACACTCGGGTCGCGAGCTGCTGAACTACCGACTGGAGAAAATAGATGCTTTGGAGGATAGACTCTGGCATTGTACCCCACTGAGGTCCCTGTCCTCCTCAGGCACCATCCCCAAATCTCCTGGCATTTCTCAATCTGGATCTGGCTACCCTACGTCCCCCATCTCCCACTGGGGGGGGGGGGCTGGGGGACCTGGCAACCCTAGTGGAAATTCTAGGACCTCCACATCTCCTACAGTGTTCCATGCAGGCTAAGATAAATTGAAAGTCACTTGCTGTGCTTTGTTTGTTTGTTTGTTTTAAAGTGCCATTATTAACATGAATTTCCACCAACTCCTTCCCTCAGGACTTGTTAGTGCCCTGAAAAAAGGAGCCAGTACTCATTATTAGTAAGTACTGTCACACACACACACACACACACACAACTTGATCACCTATAAAGACACTTGAAGGCCACAGCCTGGTTGGGGATTGAGAAAGGAATGGAACTGTTGTTGGCTGGTTACCTTCCCTTGTGCCTTCAGAGTGGATTTTTCTCCTTAACACCGAGAAAAACCTCAAGAGAATTTTGATTTTTTTTTCCCTTTTTTAAGTTAAGAAACATAACTGGATAGCAGATGTACACTAGCAAAAATATATAGGATTAAAAAATTAGCATGACATATAGAACACATGCATACAGAAGCCAACAAGTGATGTAAAGAGGGAGAAAAAGGTGGAGTAAAGTGATATTTGGCTGAAAAATTAATTTTAGAATTTTGGTGGAAGGAAGTAACCTCATAGGAAGGTGATGAATTGGAGGTGCTGACCTGGACATAACATCATACCCCCAGTGAGTTCCTTCCCCAAACTCCTCCATCCTTGGGCATTGGCCCACATTGTTTTCCAGTCCAGAGTTGGCAATCTTAATACAGATCAAAGCTATAGCACTAGGCAAGGGAAGGCTTGGCATAGTGGGCAGTGATGGATTAGGATCTGGGAAACTCATGCCATGAAGCTTGCTAAGTATTTTGCCCCCTACTATTTCCCTAGTTATAATGATCTCCCTGGACACCTTTAAGCTTCAGAAAGGAACAAACAAGAGATACCCACATGGTGCCTGTCTCCCCTCCCCTGCCGCTGCCAGGGCTTAAAGCAGCTAGGCATGAGGTTCAGTCAGAGAAATGGCACAGGGGAAAGGGGGGGGGGGGAGAAAGCCTTCCTCAGTTCTGTGGCCTCAGTCCATATCACCTCCATGGGTACTTTTTGCAGCTACACATATACATCCATATTGTAGGTCCTTAATATAACATGTAGTTAGACCTTCCGTGTAACTAACCATCCTTAAACTGCGGGCCACTTTTTACCTCTTTATTGCTGTATTGATGTGTAAAGGTATCAGAGTGGCATAAGTTGGGACATGAGGAGACCACTCTAATATAAATACCAGGAAAATGTATTCACCCCTTCAGTATTTCCCCATTTTATTAAAAGACCAAGGGGGAGGATAAATCCTGTCATCCAAGTACCATAACTATCCTTTCTCTACAATGTATCACAATTAAGTGAGGTGAGGATGTTACTCTTGAGAGCCTATTTCTGTAGTTGTGACTAATACTGGTAGAAATGGTTATCAGCAGCCACATCAGTCAGAACAACCTCACAAAACAAGGTTATATTACTGTTTTAGGAATTTGACAATAGTATTGCTGGCGGGTCACCAACACAAATGTTTAAGATTACAGGGAGCAAAGTACTCATAATGGATTCTTACCATAGTGCTTATATTTGAGGCTGTTTTAGGGCCCTTTTGAAGAATAAATCATTTGTTTTCTGGACAACCTCATGGCAAGGGCATAAAAACTACATGGCATTCTCAGAACCACCAGCTGTCTATCAAAGCTGCCCAAGCAACCTATGGCAGCAGTCCAGGACTGGGCGACAAATCAAGGATTTTCAGAGTACACATGCGTGATAAAGGGACACAGTTCTGATCACCACACCTCAAAAAGGATATTATAGCATTGGGAAAAGTGCAGAAAAGGGCAGCTAGAATAATAAAAGGGTTGGAACACTTTCCCTATGAAGAAAAGTTAAAATGCTTGGGGCTCTTTAGCTTGGAGAAGCAACGGCTGAGGGGGTGACACGATCGAGGTTTATAAGATTATGCATGGGATAGAGCAGGTCGAGAAAGAAGTACTTATATCCCTTTCTCACAGTATAAGAACTCATGGGCACACCATGAAATTGCTGAGCAGTCAGGTTAGAACAGATAAAAGGAAATACTTCACCCAAAGGGTGATTAACACATGGAATTCATTGCCACAGGAGGTGGTGGTGGCTACAAGCATGGACAGCTTCAAGAGGGAATTAGATAAGCATATGGAGCAGAAGTCCATCAGTGGCTATTAGCCACAAGGTATAGATAGGAACTCTCAGCCTGGAGCAAGTGATGCACTGTATTCTTGGTGCTTGGGGGGGGGGCAACAGTGGGAGGGTCCTAGGGTCCTGGCCCCATTGGTGGACCTCCTGATGGCACCTGGTATTTTTGGCCACTGTGTGACAGAGTGTTGGACTAGATGGGCCATTGGCCTGATCCAACATTGGCATCTGTTATGTTCTTATAACATAGAAAAACATGATAATTTTTAAAAAAGACACCTGGAAACATTTTAGGGATATACCACTGCACAAAATACCTAGCTATCACCTATCCACAGACTCTGGTTGCAACCATATGACCACTTTAGGATCAGTACTTATATGTGCTTTGGTAACTAACCCATTAATATTTTCAAAAAATCCAGATTCATTTATGATTTACTAGGAAAAAGGCCTGTTGTGGAAATAAATACAACAGCCTATAGAAAGAGGCTATGGGCGGGTTCCCCGGCCTTGGACACTCAGTGTCAATGTGCTGTGGCGACCTCAGCAGGGTATAATGACACCATTTTCTCCAGAGGAACTGATCTCTGCTACCTAAAGAACAGTTGCAATTTTGAGTGATCTCCAGCCCTCACCTGGAGATTGGCAATGATGGTTCCACAGAAGGGAATAGTTGGTTTGGAGGGTGGAGTCTATAGCTTTGTACCTGTCCAAGCTCCCACGCCTCCTGAAACCTCACCCTCTCCAGGCTCCATCCCTCACATCTCCAGGAATTTCCCACCTGGAGTTGGCAACCCTGTCTCCTTCCCAGCCAAGCATCAACGTACCTTTATTTCCCCCTCACTCTTCAGCTTTCCACCCCACACACACCTGCAGCCTCTCCCGTGCTCTGAAGCCCTGACTGCTACGTCACATTGGCTGTCATACGGGGGCCACCTCAGCAGCATATAAGGATACAGAGCCCACCATTTTCTCCAGGGGAACGGATCTCTGCCATCTGGAAAGCAGTTGTAATTCTGAGTGGTCTCCAGCCCTCACCTGGAGATTGGACACATTTTACCTCAGAACAGCAAACTGTTTAGAATGTTAGAGGCAAAAGCCAATCAAGTCGCATATGCAAACGACCTCTGTGTTCTGAGGCAAAGGCCAATGAGGCTGCATATGCAAATAACCTCTGTGTTCTGACTGGCTATGGGGAGGGGGAGAGGAACAGCAAACTATTTAGAATGTTGGAGGCGAGACTCAAGCAATGCAGCCAGTGGATAGGGAGACCCTCTCAATGACAGATCAGAGACTGAACTGATTTTGGAGCGTGTGGAATGTTCTAGAGAAGTGCCACCACCATTCGGCTTTTATTTATAAGGGAAATTGGACACAAACTGGTTTATTCGATGGCATGCAATGCAATTAACAAGGCAGGCTTAGGGCTGGTTGGAAAATTCTGGAAAATTTGGGGTTGGAGCCCAGGGAGAGCAGGGTTTGGGGAAGGGAAGGACCTCAGTAGGATACAATAACATGGAATCCACCTTCCAAAGCAGCTATGTTCTCCAGGGGAACTAGGGCTGCCAACCTCCAAGTGGGACCTAGAGATCACTTGCTTTTACAATGTATTTATATTTATTTATTAAATTTATACAACGCCCTACCCCAAAAATGGGCTTAGGGCAGCTTACAACATAAAACCAACAAACAATTAAAACAATAAATAGTAATAGCAGATAAAACCCAAACCCATGCCTTAAGGAATAATTACCCCAAGAAATTCCAGTGCCCAAGTATATCCAGGACAGCAGAGTACTGGGAAAAGGTCATGAACAGCACCATGAACAGGACCGGGGGAGGGAAAGTGAAAAGTACGCAGACGGAGAGTGAATTCAGCAAAGCGTACTTTATTCGATAAGGAACAAGACGACCAGGGCCGGCTCACAGGCCGGCTTATATCCCCCGAGAAACCGCCACCCAAAACACACCCCTACTACCTAATAGGTTATTTACAGTGGCTGAGAGTCCCATAGGCTCTCAGACGGGAACCTAGCCCCCTGATTGGAGCGGGCTAGGATCCGCATAGTCCATTGTCTCTTGGAGCAAAGCTCGACATTTGGGTCTGACCACGTGGAGCCCAAGCCGGCCACGTGGTCTGGACTGGATACATTACAGGAAGAATGCATTGAACGCCCACTGCCTCAACCAAAAGCCTGGTGGAACATCTCCGTTTTACAAGCCCTGCGGAACTGTACTATGTCCTGCAGGGCCCTGATCTCAAATGGGAGCATGTTCCACCAGGCCAGGGTGAGGGCCAAAAAAGCCCTCACCCTGGTCGAGGCTAAACAGACGTCCCTCAGGCCAGGGACCACCAGGAGATGTTGATCAGAAGAGCATAAAGCTCTCTGGGGCTGATATGGGGAGAGACGGTCCTGCAGGTATGATGGTCCCAGGCCACATAGAGCTTTAAAGGTCAAAAACATAACTTTGAACCGGATCCAATACTCGGTACAGTACTCAATCCATTACTCAATCAGCAGCCAACTGATCTCCAGGTAACAGACACCAGTTTTTCTTGAGAAAATGGCTGCTTTAGAAGTCAGACTATATGGCATTATACCGAACTGAGGTCCTTCCTCACTCCAAGCCTCTCCTCTTCAGGCTCCACCCCCAAAATCTCCAGGTATTTCCCAATCCATAGCTGGCAACCCTAACTGATCTCTGTAGTCTGGACATTAGCTGTAATTCTGGGAGATCTCCAGGGCTAGAGTTGCCTAGAGTTTTCCCAGAAGGACTACTGATCTCCATTCTACAGAGATCAGTTCTCCCAGAGAAAGTGGTAGCTTTAGAGGGAGGACTTTATGGCATCATATCCCTGCTGAGTTCCCGCTCATGTCCAAACTATGCTCTCCCCAAGATTGACCCCCAAATTCTCTAGGTATTTCCCAACCTGGAATTAGGAATCCTTTACAGGTCTGGAGGCTGGCAAGTAACTCTAGGTGGGCTGCACAATGAGAGCAGATGACAAGTACCCGTGAAGAAGACTGATACGCACAATGCCCAGTTGCAAGACACTATGGGTCACTAATTCTGAGGTAAAGAGGGCTCCAATCAGTATTCCTCTGATGGAAGAAGTCCACAGTGTAGCTTCTCTGTTCCCCCACTACGATGGAGAAAGAAGTTTGCCATGGACATCTGAAAATCTGCATGACAGGATACTGCAGAAAGTTAGGAGCTGGTCCTGAAAATGCTTCATGCAGGTACGTGTTAAGAGGTGTGGCACTGCAAACCACAAGCAGAAGGTTGTTTGTGCACCACATATACAATGCTTGCTTCCCCTTGCCAAACCATTAGACCCACAAAGTTCCCTTTGGCTTCTCCTTCTACCTTGTTCCTGCCCCTGTATCTTTTTTCCTGTGTGTAACTCATAGTTTTGTTCTCCCTATCTGCTATGAAAGGCTCAGAAAAGGTGAATCTGCGTTTCCCACTGGGCAGTTCTGTCATTACTGTGCTTCTAGTCACTCTAGTGTAATTTAAATCCTTCTGCTAATGTAAATGTTCTCAGGCCAGAAATACAATTTCAACCCCCTTCGCTGACTACCCCACGAGGGCTCTAGGTTCACTGCAAGATGAGCAGCAAAGCTTAGCAAAACAAAGCCAGATGGCTCAGCACAAGCAAATTGTACCACATGCTAGAGGAGAAAGCAAAAACCCATGGGCCATTCCTTTAACAATGCAAGAAAGATGTCTAGGTAGCTACCCATTACTTTTTACATTTTCATAGATGCTGCATTCAGCTACATTCCTTGCTCTCTAGTAACTAGCAACAGGCAAGCCTCAGAGCTGGCTGACAATCTCAAGAGACAGGATCTCACAAGAATTTCCTGCTTCTGGTTGGGCCAGACAACAGCAGACACTCTTGTGGTATTTTGGCACTTTCATTCCATTTCTTGTTTATCCAAGCCAAAACCCAGTTTCTGTGGAAAATTAAATAACTTAATTTTTAGGATACTTGAATTTACTTTCTTCCGTTCTGTGTCTCATTGGCTTAGAATGTTATGAAAGGCTACTCTAATATTAAATTTATGGTTTCTGTTTATTGTTAAAGACCAAGGGGATGTGTCACCCAGAATGCTCTTCAAGTAAACAGTGTAAATGTTTCATAACTCTTTGCTCTGGGAGTTCATGAGGGTAGAGTGTATAGCTTACCTTTGTGAAGCAAGATTTCTCAAAAGGCTGCAGCCCCAATTCTGCTAAAATTAATGTCCAGCTGAATTCATAACCAATTTAAATCCTACTGATGCAAAGTAGCTTACGGTGCAATCCTAAATAGAGTTACAGCCTTATGAAAGCAATGGGACCGAAAGGCAATAACCCTGTTTGGGATTGCATTGTGAGTCTCACTTAACTTTAACTGGATTGGGGCATAAGACCCATTTCAGTTCAAGGTATTTTTAACAAACCATTAGTAAACTCAGGTATAGACCAGAACTCATGCTAAAAACATCCCCCCCCCCCATATTTGCTAAATAGGCTTGCCTGGCATCAGGGTTCAGTGTCAAGGTTGCCAACCACCAGGTGGGGCCTGGAGACCTCCTGGAATGACAAACTGCCTCCAGATCACAGGCATCAGTTATCTGGAGAAAATGACTGCTTTGGAGGGTGGACTCTAGCATTATACCCACTGCGGACCTCACTCTCAACCCCCCCTCCCCAAGCTCCAACCCTGTAAATCACCAGGAATTTCCAAGCCTGAAGTTGGCAACCCTAGGACTCAGTATTGATGTAAAACTCATAGCTGACCCCTGATGTGCATCCACAAACACCATCGCCAGTCCTCTGTATTTTGACAGTGACAACAGGACTGGCACCCTTTCTCCTTTGATGTACACCAGAGGTGTTTCCTCTTAACACGGGGCTCACGGGGCTCAGAGATGAATGGTGGCAAATGCACCAAAGAAGGGAAGAGTGAAGGGACAGTTCCAATGTCAGTCCTTCTACTGCTGCTCAAGGAGGCAGCTGAGCGGGCAAGATGCAGTAGCTGTTCCTCTTTACTGCCATTGTCACTTAACTCTTCTGGGGAAATGAATACATGAGCAGCAACGATGCCCTGAAGCAGCCACTGCTCACTTGCTGGCCTGCCTACTTCCCTCCCAGCACTAGCAGTAGCACACATTTACTAGAAGGTGTACCAGAAGAAGCAGCAGCAGATAGAGACACTAAGCCCCTGAGCTGATATCCTGCAAGCTGTGGCAAACAGGAGCCTCATTGGCTGTCTCACTCAATTACCTAGGCTGCATATAAAGCTATTTGTGGTGGTGGTGGTGAGGATGGGCAGCAAACACAGTGAGGAGAAGCTGTATAGGCTCTTCTGCTACCTCAAATCATCTGCCCCCTCCCCCTGTCCAGCAGCTGCTTTAGCCAGCAGTGCTGCTCCCACCTGATCCTTACAGCTGCCAGCCAAGGCCACCTGCCATGCTCACTTGCCATCCTGGAGTCAGATTCTCTGGTTATCCTTGGGACTGGCTCAGCCTTGGCTTTAGCCATCTATAAAAATGAGTAAACCTTTCCAGGAAAAATTCTAATACTTAATTCCCGAATAATATACCACACGTCATACATGTGAAGTGATCTAAACTGTGTAATTGGATTCATATGATTGAGTTATCTGCTGTACATCTATATACTAATAGCGAAAGGCACCCCCTGCATGTGGATATCTAAATCTGCACATCGGGGGCACCTGGGGGGCAGGGAGATTTTCCTTCACACTTGGGGCAGTCCCCAGGTGTGCACAAAAATCTGAAAAGTTGAAAAAAATATCGGGGGGATATTTAAACCCCCCCAAAAGTAAAAGAGCCTTCCCTGCGCTGCAGGGGGGGGAGAAGGAGATCAGCGAGGGCACTTAGGCCTCGCCCCTGGAGGTAGGGGGAAAGAGGAGATCGGAGCCGGGAGTGGGGTGGGAGGAGACCGGGGGAGTGGGGGGAAGAGATTGGAGAGGCCCAGCAACTGGCAGCCGCTCGGGCCTCACCGTCGGAGCCGGGGGGTGGAGGAGACCGGGGGAGGGGGGAAGAGATCAGCGGAACTTACCTCCTCCTCCTGCTTCCTCCTCTTCCTGATAAGTGTGCAGCTCCCTCCCCCCCTCCCGCGAGTATCGCGGGTCCCGCCCCTTGTATAATATAAACCATTCAACCACATGACTACAAATGTTGGTTATAGTAATAATAGAAAACTTGCCAGTTATTTTCAAATTCGTCTTTCAGTCTCTGATTAATGAAGTTTGTCAGTTTTGCCATAGCAGCATACTCTTGCATTTTAGCCTCGCCATCGGAGCCGGGGGTGAGGTGGAGGAGATCAGCGAAGGTTTACCTGCTGCTGCTGCCTCCTCTGCCTGGAGCTCTTTTCCCCCCCCCCCCCGTGAGCCTCGCTTTGGAGCGGGGGGGGGAGACCAGCAAGGCCTGGCGGCTACAAGTCGCTCGGGCCTCGCTTCGGAGCCGGGGGGGGGGGATCGGCGGGGGGGGGGGGGGAAACACATTTGAGATTTCTGTGACACATGGAACTTATCCTGTGAACCCCAGACGTCAAAGACTGCAGAAACCAGCATCCGTGCTCAATCAGACCAAAAGCCCCGGTGCGCCATTCTCCCACTGGCTGGGCCCTCCCGCATGCCCTTGAGTCTGGGCTTCTGGGAGAAGGCGTGAAGAAATGAGGT
>NW_015169777.1:1182980-1183136 GCF_001447785.1 Gekko japonicus
GACACAACACCATGACAACCACATCCACCCCTGGCCCCACCCCCAAAGTTCCCAGGGATGCCGGGTTCACTTTCCTTTTTTGAGCCACCTTGAGTCCCTCTAACGGAAGGTATGTGAGAAAGGAATATTTTAGTTAACACATGGAATTCACTGCCA
>NW_015169777.1:1184178-1222747 GCF_001447785.1 Gekko japonicus
AGAGTGTGAGAGAGGTAGAGGGAGACAGGAGGAAGCAAAGGTGTGAGGAATAGGATAACCATTCCGCAAGTTTCTTGCGGGTCTCCACTTGTGAACTTCTAAGATCCTGCTCTCATGTCACAGTTGCAGGAAGGTCTGTGTTAGGACCATCTGCAGTGGCCTGGCATTGTGTGCGGCTGGAACTGCTTGATGTGAACAAATAACTCTCCATGGGATCTTCCTCAGTTTCCTTACTGTCATCTCCAGACAGTGAAAATATCATAAATATGACTTCCAAGAGACAGTAACTCTGTTCTAATCCAAGTGCAACTATTAAGGCTGAGAAGAGTAGGGGTGGATTGACACCAGAGAGAAGGAAGGAGGAAGAGTGAAGGAAGGCCCATGACTGGCCACTGGCCAATAGCCTGCAAACAATCCACTGCGCAACAGTTCTTTCTGCACCACCAAATGGTCAGTGGGCTCCAAATAAACAAGAGAACATACTAGCAGATGTCCAGTACAGCAAGTCAGAACTCGTGTGTGTGTGTCAAAGGAGGGAACAACCACACACAGGATTAAGTCAGGTTGCCAACTGTTTGGAGAAAAGTGTTTTGTCTCCTGATTTTATGGGATATGATTTACCAGGTAATGATAGTTACCTCCAGGGGTCATTTCCTGCAGGAGCGCACAGGAGCAGAGCTCCGGCAGTAAGGAGCCCAGGGGGTGGGCACATGCAACAAGCCCCGCCCCCTGCTCCCAGCAACCCTCAGTCAGAGCAAGAAGCAGCCAGGTAAGTTGCAGAGCCCCCTGGCCCAAAACAGTCCAGTGGCACCTTTAAGACCAAGTTATATTCAGGCACAAGCTCTCCCTCCTCTGCGAGGACAGATCTGCACATTCTCCCCCACCCCCGATATCTAGCAATCCAAAAGAATCCAGTGGAGCCTGAGTGGTGGGTGTTGCCTTCTAAAACACTTCCAGTGATGTCAGGGGATGTGGCATATGCAAATAAGTTATTCTAATGAGTTATGCTAATGAGCTCCTGCACCTCTTTTACTACAAAATGACCCCTGGTTACCTCCATGCCATGAAAAACTTCAGCTGCCCATTTGCACACATTAAGCATTTGCTTAAAAGGACTGCAACTCTAGGATCAAGAGGTCACAGTATGGCAGCCCACCCAACATGAAGGGAAGCCTTCTGCACAGAACTGGGCTTCAGAAAACATTTCATTTCAAACACTAGAACAAAACATTTTTAAAAAATCAATTTCACCCCTGCTTTTTTCTGGACGTTCACATTTTTAGTTCCTTTTTGTTTTACATATAGAATTTTCTTAAATCGAGGGTTTATAGGGAAAACCCTCAAATATCTGAACTTTATATCAGACGGCATACCTAACTCAGTGACTATTACATATTATTTTCCTTTTTTCTGCTCCAGACTGACTGACATGATCTCATTTCTTGGTCAGGTTTTTAAGAAAGTTCTGGCTCAGGCACCTACATTACTGGCATAATCCATCTTTCTCCTGCACGCTGATCTTTTGCTTCATGCCAAAGTAGTATTATAAACTAGGCTTGGTATCTGATGACACAATTTCTTATGAAAATAACCTTGAGTGCCCACAGCACTGATAATCTTGATTGTTCTATTCACAGCATACTATTACAATGTCTTGCTAGTGTTTATATTCACGGATAAATAAATGTAGGTTATATCACAGAGTGAAACTGCTGTTATGGAGATACAGAGATTAATATTCTGTTAATATTTTTATTTGGTGTTTTTTCTTCTTTTCCACAAGATTTTCAAAATGCTTTTTTAACACACAATAATCAGTTACTTCTAATTCACATTCTGCTAAGGAGCTTAGACTTTTCAATACAAAATTCAGCATATGCTCTTGTTTTTTCACTCTACCTGCCTTTATTGTATGGCATCACCAGCCTACATCTCTTTGTACCACATAACACTATTAAATAGTATTCAGTCAATCAACTGTATGATTAATCAACTGCAGATGAAATTATAGATGGAAACTGGCTTTTTTCTTCCCCCACCACCAAAATAATAATTGGTGCTGGCAACAAGACAAAAAATCTTTGGAGTTGGGGCTGTCAAATTGTCTAAGATACTGTAAGCCACATACATGCCCCTTGCCTCAAATTTAATATTTATTGCATTTATACCTCACCTTTACCCTGTATGAGGGATCCAAAGCAGTTTACATTATTCTCCTCCATTTTATCCTCACAACAGTCCTGTGAGGTAGGTTAGACAGAGTGCGTGACTGGCCCAAGGTCAACCAGTGTGCTTCCATGGTGGAGTGGGTATTTGAAGCGGGGTCCCCCAGATTCCAATCTGATACTCCAACTACTATACTGGCACATCACATTTGGTGAGAAGAACCTCTGAGATGACACATCCTTCTACTCTGGATCCCAAATTGTCAGATTAACCTATTTCACACTTAAGAAGAAAACTTTGTCTTCCTCCTCCTGGATCCTTAAAAATTCATCTATATTATTATGATTTTAAAGTAATCAGCACCCATGGTACAGCCTCCCTGCAGCCAGACATATCATGTGTATCAACATAGCACATGATTTTCTCCAAGCCAATTCAAGCCTCTTTAAAAAAGAAAGGTTTGCTGTTGTATGTAGAAAATAAAACAATCACTCTGGTAAGCAGGTATGAATGGCAGCCTCTGGTGCTGTGGCTGTTTGGTGCGCAGAAGGATAAACACCTGGGTTGGAAATCTGGTGTTCTTGAGACAAATTAAGCTAGATGACCACAGCAAGTACACCAAGCTCCCCACAGGCATGATGATTATCACTTTGGTTAGTCTGGATGCGATGACACATCCTTTTTTCCAAGAGTGTGAGCAATGTAGTGGTAGTGCTGAGGCCTAAGAGGAATATATTTCCCAAAAGTTCTTGATGATTACCTGGGAAATAGAGAAAAAAGTTGCTCTTGGGGTGTGAGATAGGAGAAAGAGGCTGGTCAAAGGTGAGAAACAGAAAGTTTTGGCAGGCCTGTCAGAGCATGAAAACAATCAGTGGGGATTCCGAAAGTGGAATAAAACAGTGTTACCACCAGATTGAAATCAAAGGTAGAGATAGGTTATGCTAGGGAAGTCTGGGGGGGGGGGATGTCTAAAATGTTGCACAGCCTGTATGTGGCAGTTACTGAATTGGCAAGCACAGAGGCCTACAAAACTTGACACTTAAATCCAGCTATTCACTACCGCCATCATTCACTGCAGCTTGCCCATTTTAACAATATCATTAAAACTACTGTATTTATCCACAAGGAGACAATATTTTTTCCCCAGTTGCAGTGGCTGGAAAAAGACGGGGTTTGAGGACACTGCTGCAGCAAGAGGGGAGGGGTGAAAAAGTAATGATCAGCAGGTAGAAATCCTTCTAAATGTGGAAATGTTTTTGTGGATCCAGGGCATCCAGTGCCGGCTCGCTCACTAGGTGAGCTACACTCACCTAGAGCACGGGGCCCTCAAAAGCCCCCCGCCAAAAGCGCTGCACACCCTGGCCACCGCTGCCTCTTTGCCCGCCCCCACATGACTTTCTGGGTGCGTGCTGTTTCAGCGCACCCCTTCACTGCTCTTTCTGCCGGGAAATGGGAGCCCAGGGCGGCCGTGGGGAGCTGGGGAGCCACGAGGTTGCTGCCCTGGGTTGGCCTTTCCCTGCTGGGAGGTGAGTCCCACCGCCAAATGGAGCAGAATGCTTGCCCAGGAGAGAGTCCCCCCAGGAGGGTGGCAGCCAGGCCGATCCCTCAAGCAGTCAGGGGCGTGGGGGAGGCGGAGGAGGCTGGGGGTCAGTTTCCAGCCGTTCCACCCCAGGCGGCGGAGATGTCTTCTGGCCAGACCCCCCACCCCTCCATCCCAGAGTCCTGCGTCCGCCTCGCAGCCGAGCCCGCTACTGACCCCGCAGCCGGCCCTTCCCAAAGCCCACACATCTGCCCGGCAAGAACCTTGGGCACTTCCCGGGACCAGGCCGCTCGCCCGCCTCAGCACCGCCACCACCCTGGTCTCCGGGCTCCTCCGAGCTCCCTGCGGAGGGCGAGAGCAGATTGCACGAGAAAGGAGACACGGGGGTGGGGGCGGCAGGGGGGGCCGAGGCTCCCTCAGAGCTGTGGAGTCCTGGGAGCAAACATTCTCTTCGGTGAGCTGCTGCCATGAAAGTGGTGAGCGGGCGATTCGGCTGCGGCAGGAATGAGTTTGTTCTCCAGCCCTCCAGCCTGAGCGGAGACTGAGCCTGCAGGTGCCAGCCCAGGAAGGCCAGGAGAGGCACGGGGGGAGGGGGTGGCACACGTGGGGGCACCAGAAGGAATCCTCGCCTAGGTTGCAAAATAAGCTGGGGCCGGCCTTGAGGGCATCATGTGGATAAAAATATGCATTTGCCAAGACAATGTCAACACAGGTATGGGGGGGTGTTTGCAGGGAAGAAGTGGCAGGCGGAAGTGGAGCTGAACCCTCCCCACACCACTCAATTCACCTTTAAAAACGGCCCTGCCACCAGGGCTGTACACTACCTGAGAAAAAATGGCTTAAAGTAGCCTTAGGTATATTTTTGAGGGAAGAATTTTCTGTCAGTAAAGTGTTAAACACTTCTTCCTACCATCTTATTTCCCCCTGCAAGTGCCCTGTTTCAGCATTTGCCTTTTGATGGACAAGTGTATTGATCAGTTCCACTCATTATGTGACATTTTAAATACATAATCCTATGACTGCTGCTCAATTTAATACTTTGAATCAATTTTAATTTTCTTCAGGGTTAAAATAGCCACAACATTTGTTACAATACAACACACCATAATTAGGGATCCACCTATGTTCAAACTAGCACTTGGGAGCCATCACTGCACCTAGCTCTGAATGTGCCAAGAGTTGTGGTGGCCATGATTCCCTATGTAGAGACATCTAGAATTGTTGCAGCCAGCCTAACAGGGATAGAATGGCTGCCTTCTCAGAACCACAGAAATGTTAGGTGCAGGGGGAGGTGAAGTTTGTGCAACAGTGACTGTACACTGAGCACTCTCAAAGAATGGCTTATGTGTCTTGGCCGAAGGCAAAATGCATGGTGTGCAAGGACAGCCATGACTGATCACTTGCCTTTTTTAAAAAAAAATACACTAAATGAAACTGTAGCGGCCTGACTATCCCAGACTGGAAGCTAAGCAGGGTTGGCTATGGTTAGTAGTTGGATGGAAGGCCACCAAGAAAGACCAGGATTGTTATGCAGAAGGTGGCAATGGCACATCAACTCTGCTCATCTCTTGCATTGAAAACTACATGAGGGGTTGCCAGAAGTTGGTTGTGACTTGACAGTACTTAATTATTTTTGCCCTGACCTGGATAGTCCAGGCTAAGCTAGCCGAATCCCATCATATCTCAAAAGCTAAGCAGGATCGGCCGTGGTTAATACTTGGATGGGAGACCACCAAGAAAGGTCAAGGTTGCTACTCAGAGGCAGTTAATGGCAAACCACCGCTGTTCATCTCTTGCCCTGAAAACTCTATGGGGACACCATAAGTCTACTTGATGGCACTTTCCAACAGCAATGAAGCTGGCTGGAAGACACTGCTAATCTGATGTGTTTAAACCCACATGCTGCTTTCCTAACCTAACAACTTATATGGCCATAGAATTACTGCGAACGCAAAGATATGAAGCACAGGTATTCAGCATCATACTTGTCTTGCATAATCTTGACAGTCATGAGTCAATTTCTTTATCCTTGTTTTTCAGCATGCAGGAATTCATGTTGGTGATTGTTCATTTTACACCCAAGTTTAGGAGGAGGAGGCCCATTTCCAAACTCAGTTTGTAAAGTAAGCAGAAGCACTCTTTTGGAATACCTGTCCAGCAGGTCATGCACTTCACCATTTACAAACTACACCAACAGCAGATACAACTGTGATGGAGAACCAGGAACATGTTCCATTTTGCCAAGGATGCTTCTACATAAAAAGCAGAAAGCCAGCCTGGTCAGCAGCATGGTCTGTCCTGTAATGGTCCCTACAAAAGCTTTGTGACCAGACTGGGTTTAATTGACCAAGATCTGTTTAGATTGAAATGACATATACCTAATGTCCCAGATAAACGCCATTAAAAAAAATATTTGACCAAAAAATGTATTAGGCAACAAAATTCCTTTCATAAAGCCCTTTCATTTCTTAGAGGGAGAAGCCTCAGCCAATGGTGGAGAAGAAAGGCTTGGTTTTCTTTCCTGTGCGATTGAGGCAGCCTGGCCAGGAAGCAAGCTCTGGCTCATTCCCTCCCTCTACCTGGGAGGAGTAGGGGGAGGAGCCTCAGGCAGAGTAGGGAACAGAACCTTGCCTATCTATCTCTCCTGAGCGACATAGGCCCTGTTCATACAAGCCCATTTGGGCCGGGAGCGGGACGGAATGGGGGCGGAGCAAACCAGCGCGATCCCACCTCAACATCTGGGGAGCGTGCCGGATCCGTCCCGGATCCGTCCCTACCGGCGAAAATGCGCAGTAAAAAAGAACCACCTACCTAGGTGGTTGTAACCGTTGGAGCGCCGCAAGCCGGGCCGTGGGATCGGCCGGCTTGTATTTGTGCTGGTGCTTCCCGCCCCCCTGCCGTACTGCGCATGCTCGAGCATGCGCCGTTCGGCAGCCTCCCCCTCCCAGCCGACTCTTCCTCCCCGGCATCTGATCGTGCCGGGGAGTGACGCGCCGCGGCTCCGGGGATCTGTGGGATCCCGCCGCGGCGTTCCAACTTTGGTGCGGCTCACATTTGCCGCAGATCAGCCCTCCGTTTCCCTGCCGTGTGGCAGGGACCATAGTCTGGCAAAGCAAGCTATAATAATGCAGCAGCAGCTGAACTGGAAGAAGAAGCAGGAGACAGCCAGTTCCACTGCGGGCCTGATAGAAGCCTCTGGGGGCCTCATCCGGCCCATGGGCCACATGTCTGACACCCCTGTACAAATGTTTTGTATGCAATGTACACCATCACATGGAGGAATTTAGTAGTATGAACTGGCTTTGTGTAAATGCTACAAAACAATATTAAATATTAATCATTTTTAAATTTCTTTTTGCATCTCCCACTAGCAAGGGCTAATCCCCAAGGTAATGTAGATGGATCATCGCCAAACCTGCAAAGAGACTACTGTAAATGATTCCCCTGTAACTAGAAATACTGCTGGTACTAATGTGCAATGTAAAGAAGTCTATTAACCTAATTAATGGCAGGGAGCCAGTATATGGCTGACATTCATTAATGTCACTTATTAAGAACCTTACAATTTATCATCTTTTGGCACTGAGCTTTTCAGTCATATGATAGTCTACTGTTGTTGTATTTTAAATCACATCACAGATATACATTCTTGGTAGTATTACAATCTCTTCAGTGGTCCTGATTCAAGCTGCTTGATAGTCCAACCCCATCAGTATGGGCAGCAAAGTCTAGGCAGGGAACCCCTGCAGTATATGAAACTTGTACTTAGAGTAGCAAAAGGGCTTGGAGAAAAATACTCTGTGCCTTTTATAGGGGCTTAATGTGTAAGGATGGGCAGCTGAAGCTTTTCATGGTGTGGGGGGGTAAATAACATACCATTAAGCCTCTATTAAATGGACAGAAACCCCCCCCCCTTCTATTTGTACTACTTCCCCCTTCCTTGCTGGGCCCTGAGCAGCCTGTTCTCACTCAAAACACTGAACAGGGAAGCCAGATTTTACTAGTTAGCTATTTGTTTCCAGACCTAATCCAAAGTGCTGGTTATTACCTTTTACGTGCTTCATGGCCTTTAAACTTAATAAACTGCACCTCTTCACATACAACTCTCTCCTATTTAGCAGCTACACTCTTCAGACAGCCTTCTTTTGGTTCATATGGCAACAATTTGGTCGTGGACTTTTTCTTGGGCAGGTCTGTCCCTCTGGAATGGCCTACCAGAGTGGGTATGGATGACCTCTTTACTCAAGAAGGTACATAGATGGTTTTGTTTCAGATGACATTTGGTGGAGGGTATCCCAATAAGTTAGCGGTTGCTTCCTCTCCCCAAACCTGGATTTAACGATTTAGAATCCTGACTGAAAGGAGAAAACAAACCGCAATGCTAGATACACACAGGGACATCTCAATCTCAGCTAGAGTTTGACTGAAGGCTTAGAAAATCAGGAAGTTTTCAGTCATGCTCTAAGCTTGAGGGGAGGAGGGGGGAATGTGTAAGCATGGTGACAATCCATGTTTGTGTCCGTCATGGCCTAACAGAAGTTTTTTGTGACATCTGAATGAAGCCCTACTCAATATGACTTATCATTAACTATTAAAGCCTTTTAAGTACTCTTTGATACTCAGAGTTAAGCCCCACTGAACTCATTGAGGCTTGTTCTGAAGAAAACATCTTGGAACTATTGTTGTTATTATTGCTATTATTTGATTTTTTAAAATTATTATTCATTACTATTATTATTTGTTGTTATTATTGTTATTGAAAATAATAAAATAGTTATGAAAAAGAAAACTGTCTCAGACTGTAAAAACTAAACTTTCCCAACAATTATACTGAGATTATGAAATCAGAGGATTGTGAATAAGAACACAAATAGTATATCCTGTCACTTTCTCAAGCAGGCTTGCTCAGCTGAGATGACACTGCACCTATACACCAAGTTTAGGCCTATTGAGCAACACATCTTTAGCTTTATCA
Organism: Gekko japonicus; assembly: GCF_001447785.1. Classification (NCBI taxonomy): domain Eukaryota; kingdom Metazoa; phylum Chordata; class Lepidosauria; order Squamata; family Gekkonidae; genus Gekko; species Gekko japonicus. The sequence continues at coordinate 1,192,860 of NW_015169777.1, forward strand.
TCTTCCTTTTAATAAAAATATTTACATTACCAAATCTGAATACCAGGGCAGCAATGTAAACTACTATCGGAAAAAGGCATTGGCTGTTTTCAGATGGTAGTTTACGTTGCTGTCCTGATCAGTTAAGGAATTAAGCTTAATCATTACTTCTTGTATCGCAGTCAAGAAACATTTCTTGTTGTATACAATTCTGAGTAGAATCATCCTGAATGTGAAATTCTAATTACGATTTTATACAATTAAACAGTTATTAAGCTTATTAAGAAGTCTTTTCGGCTTAGTTAATGGGGGACATTTGTTAGTATTTAAAACAGGCATATTACAATTAATCTCACTACTTTAATTCATGATTTAACCACTAGGAGCAAGTTAGAGCTATTTTAAAATATGTGCCTCATTCAATTTTTGGTCATGTGCCCTATATAGAAACAAATTTTCATCTAAACTTCAGCTGATTATTTCTTGCTCCTAATAAAGAAAGCTGAAAAAGAAAGGCAGAAGAAAATAAATTCATTTGAAACGTGATGTTGAAAGGAAGAACACTGATTCATATGAAATGTGTTGGAGGAGAGTTTTATGGATACCATTGATGGTCAAAAACACAAATAAGTGGGTTCTAGATTAAAACAAGCCCGAATTCTCCCTAGCTAAAATGACTAAACCAAGGCTATTGTACTTTGGTTATATCATGAGAAGACAAGATTCACCAAAAAAGACAATAATGCTAGGAAAAGTTGAAGGCAGCAGCAAAAGCGGAAGACCCATCATGAAATGGATTGACTCGATGAAGGAAGCCACAGCCCTCAGTTTGCAATACCTGAACAAATCTATTGATGATAGGACGTTTTGGAGGTCATTAATTCCTAGGTTGCCATAAGCTGGAAGTGAACTGATGGCACATAACACAAACAATAAATTTTGTTCCTAAACACATAGTAACACTAATATAAACGTCCCAATTGTTACACTCTAGTTTGTCAAGTTCAGTTATAATTATGTCAGTATAATTCTATGTAAGCAACAAACCATTTGCATGTCTTCAGACCACTGAATTAAACTTGGGGGAGGGGGTGAAAGTTATATTCAGTGGATCTTAATCTCTCCAGTATCTAACCTTTCTCAGGACTTTAAAAGGTCTGTAGATCCACTTTTGATTTAAAGTAATTTTGTATCAGTTGAATTAGTCTCTGTCTGCGTATATCAATGGAATGAGCAAAGGTATCCTTACTTAAATCCAGCACTCAATCCACTACACTATACTGGTTCTCTATATCAACTGAAATTCAGGGAATATAAGCTTGATGGTTAAAAAAAATCAGCTCAGATCTTTAAAAAAGATAAGGAATATCTCAGGGCAGAAAAATAACTTGTATTAACAGTTTTCTCATGGCTTGTAGTTCTTGAGCTACAGATGACAACTACAATGGCAAAGAGCTATGATCCAGAATTCCCCAAATTATGCTGCTATATCTAGCTTTTAACGGAAAGTAAGATCAAACTGACCCTGAGAGGTGGAAAACAGGTAAAACTTTGTCTTATATCTTTAAAGTATACCTCAACTTTAATCAGGTCTCTGGGGTCATGGCGTCAATGTGGTGTTCCACCCCACACACACACCTGTAAATATTTTGTAAATTGCAAAGTATATAGTCCAATAGTGTTGGATCATTCCCCCCATCCCCCAAACACTGAATAGGAAAATGGAATTAATATATTTTCTTAATTATCTGATATTCTCTCCACAGTAACATTGCTGCTGTTCTGTTTCTCTATTACCACAGGGAAATATTTAATGAAGACCCCCTTGCCATGATCAATGGAAACCCACAATGTTTTTTTTAAATTTCTATTACTTGCTGTGAGGTCTATTCAGCCCCCACATTTGGACTAGAAAAGTATGTTTTTTTGTTCAGTCAAGGGCTAGAGAGACAGCAAGGTCATCCTGTGCATTTCTTATGGATTCAGACAAATCTCCTTCCTCTTCAAGTGAGCACTGACTAATACCTTGTCCTAAAGGTTATGGCCATGGGTTTCACAGGTCAGTGGACTGTTCAGACAACCTGGTCTTACCCGATGACTGGAAACCTCATCACCACTGACAAAAAACTGAATTACTCAGGTCAATTGCATCCTTATGGCATTTGGCCGGGTGCTTATTTCCTTTCTATCTGGATAGGTTACAATGTGCACATGGGAAAAGTGTTCCATCACAAGCAAAAATTTAACTCAGTTAAATGTCTATAATGACTTTTCAAAGTTTCCCTAACCCAAGGTAATAATTAAATGAACATTTTAGAATATCTTCTACATGCAAGTTCACAAGTCCATCCAAGACATTCTAGTAGCTCTCAGACAACAGCTTATTCCTTTAATATTTTACACACCAGTTAGGCATTTGCTTTTCAGGAATTAAGTTTGTTCCACTGAATTCTATATATGAAACTATGTAATTTTATGTTTAATTCCTTATCAAACAACCTCCATTCATCTCACATGCAGAGCAGCAGATGGAAAGTTTTAGGAGAAATTTAAAAATATGGGGAGAGGTGTACTATCAGACAGTTTTAGTGAAGGTCTGGCATGATTTTAAGCTTCTAAGCTTCAACAATAAATCATCATGTTCTAAACATAAGGATCACACAGTTAATAAATCAATCACCTGCACCTGTTTATAAAATACCAGTTCACTAGATTTCATTGTTTATTAAGCTAGGTTTATAAGAAATGGATAAAACATTTATTTTTTTATTCTATCTTGAAATTAACAGACCAAAACTTTGTATTTGTTTTTTATTAGAGCAGCTAGGGTATTTTAATGCAGTGTTAAATGGCTGGCAGGTGGGTTGGCCAATGCTGGGATCCACTGCCCCATGGTGCCCCATCATGTCTCCATCAGGTGCAACCAGTAAAGTTGTGGCCATTTTACCTCAACATAGTGTCTGTTTGTCTTGCATGCATTGAGGTTTGCCTTGCTGTCACCCCACCCCTTGAGCACTGGGTCCACAATAAGAACTGCATTTTCTAAAGTACATTTTCTGTACTTTTGTTGTGCTGTACTATGTATGATTACTATTCATACTTCCTCCCACAAATTTCCAATTTATTTGAACATATTAGATACCCACTACAGCATTTCGTCAAATGTACTGTCCTGTCAGATTAAGAAGGTATTAAAATGTTACTTGCTCAAAGAGTAGCTATCTTTGAGTTCTTATTTGAAGAAGAAAGGAAGGCCACAGATTTAAAGAATAAATAAATAAATAGTTTCATATAAACACCTCAACGAGCCAAAAACAATCAGACCAGTATCTTACTATAACATACGTTTATAACTTCAGCAGTCTTTCATGGTTATGCACCCTTCTTCACATATGCCCCAACTACCTAGTCCCAAATCTTTTCACTCCAGTCTCTCCCCTTCCTTTTCACTTTCTCTCAATTCTCCTATTTTCCTGTTGATAGCAATATGCAGTGAAAAATGATATGTGAAATTGCTTCTCTGTAATGCAAGCTTCTTATGGCTTCTGGATGGCCTACTCCTCGACTTACTTGGGTACATGTATCATCTCCAGTGGGGCTTGAGATACCTGTTTTCTGGTAAAAAGAAGAAAAGGAGAAAGAGTTGCAATTGGCAAAGGTATGCTGTCCCCTTTAGGGGACCTTATTTGGATTACGGAACAAAAGATGACTACATCTAACACAGAAACTTTTTCTGACTTGTAATTTAAGCACACCACTCATGCATGTTAAAAGATTTACATTTAGCATGTGTGTAGAATTGTGAGGCCTGTAGAGAGCTCAGCCCTATAGGTCTGCTTCTGTTCTGAGTGAGCCTGTTCACTGGAAGAAAGCAAAACAAGAGTTTGACTAATGCAGAGTGCTACAGGAAACCTCCTGTGAGTTTCACTAATTCTGCCATATCTCTTCAGCAGCAGCAACCAAATAATCCAAGCACATTCATATTCAGGGTTGACACATGGGAAATTACCTGGTCATGGCAGAGGTTGGCCGGAAGGGTACAAAGCCAGAGCAGTGAACTATGTAGAAATGTAGCACTTTGTGGTATAGTTTGAATTAACAGGAGATTTCAATGTTTTTCTCACAGCTGCGTGGGGATGCACACAGTTCTGTCATTTCTGATGTAACATCATCATATTAAGGTCAACGGCACTTCTTCAAGTCTGTGAAATGCTGTATAATTAAATTGGGACTTACACAACTGTTTCTGGATAGTGCCCATGCAATATACATTTTTTGCTAATTTTCAGGAGCTGGTACTGCATGGCCAATGTTTGTTATATTTTGCTGTTGCATTATTGAACAGCCCAGCTTTTCTTAGCCGCTAATCCACTTCAGCCATTTCCCAAACCAGACTCTGCTGACTGCTTTTATTTCATTTTCTGGCTGGCTGATCTCCTCCCTGCCTGTCTGAACTGATTGCTTAGGTGGTTCCTGACATGACCGCCTTATGCCCTGGAAACCAATTACAGCTCATGGGGCACATCAGCACACTGAAACTGAATGATGCAAAATTTACTTGGATTTGCTCCAATTTATATGTGGGAATGTTAATAAAAACTGCACCATACTACAGCACACTAAAGCAAACTTTGGGAGATCCATATGACAATATAAAATAAAAAATATATCACAATGTGAGATGAAAAAAAAATAGCTTTCAGGTTCCACTCAAAGAAATCTACTTCAGGGATTCTTCAAACTGGAGCCTAAAAATTACTCAAGAATTACACAAAGGCCCCGGTCACACGGGCAGGAAAATGTGTGGGGGGGAGCGTGGCTGTTTGCCCTGGAGCAAAATAACACGCGGCTGCGCAATCAGACGTCCCATCGAGGTCCCATGGTTAGGGGGGAGGTGCCGATCACAGGACAATCCTGCAGCGCGGCAAAGATGCAGCCTCCCTAGCAAAAGGCTCCGGGTTTAACCCCTTCCAGGGCTGCAGAGGAATGCAACGTGTCCTCGTGTCCTTCGTCCGGTCCCCTCCAGGAGCTTCAGCCAAGCCACCCTCCCACCACACGCCCCCTGCACCTCCGCCAGAGGCAGGCCAAGCCAGGAGTGGAGGGGTATGGAAAAGAGGAGGGGGCTGTGTTGTTTGTTTTTAAACGAAGTGTGCGCATGCTCGTTGGGTGCTTGTGCACATCTCGTGGAGACTTGGGGAAAAAAAACCTTTTAGCGACGGGACATGGGCGGGTGCCGGATGCCACGACCTACCACCGGAAACGCGATCAGGCGCCTGCCCTTGCCCCGCGGTTTCCGGAAACTAGTACCTCGGAGGTACTAGTTTTTTACCCCGCATCTTTGGCGGGAAGCCTCGGGTTCGCCACGGGAGCTCTACACTTCCCAGATGTGGTGCTGTGATCGCGCCCAGAAAATCCGCCTATCTTCCGTCTCTGTAGCGTGGCTAATGCTCCGTGTGACCGCAGCCAAAATTACTCAAGGAAGGAAAGAACTCTCAACAGATGCATTCCAACATACCAGATTAGTAGGTGAAGTCTGTATTTATGTAAGATACAAAAATATTGAATATTTCTCAATTTTAGCCTTTACAATGTGTGATTATGCAAAGAATCTTATATATACTATGGCAAATACATCTGCTTGAAACCATGTTTGGTTAAGAATATTATGACTTAGATTAAAGAAAACATGAATTACTAATTTTGTATGAATTCGGGACACAAGGGTTTCATATCTGCTCTTGAGAGTCTGTTTCATGCAGAAAGATGTGCAAGAACCTATGCCTCATTTAAAGACAGAACAGCTGGGCACATTAATTTTCATTTCAATTTACCAGAGGATAGAAAGCTGTTAAGAAACTGAACAAGTGACAGATTTTAGTAAAACGAAACAGTAATCTATAGTTGTTTGGCTGATAAAGCATCTTTAAACTTTTTGTAGTTGGGTGCAGAAATACAATATGACTGCAATGAACTGTCATGCTAATATATTTAATGCATGCACTTTTTCAAAGACAAACTGTATTATGATTAATTAAAATGGCTAGTTTCTGTACTTTCAAAGGCATATCCATCCGTGCTTTGAAGAACCTTGTTCAGAATTTGCAGGAAATGTGTCCGTTCAGTAATATCTATGCCCAATTTTCCTAGTGTTCATGCAAGTGTAGATTTAAAAAAAAAAATCTTGTGAAGATTCCTGAGGTTTTTAATTACTTGTGATGAATGTGATGTGCATCACCCTTGATCTGGCTTCATTAAAAAGAAACCTGCTGTGATTTACTCTGAAGCAAACACAAGCCATCAGTGTTTCCTAAAAGCATATGTGCAAAATCTTGTTCCCACCCACTTATATTTTTTTAAAAAAATATTCCCATCACTTCTAAAACGGGAGAAAGGAAGATGCAAATAAAGGAGCCAAATTATCCTTTCAGAGCAGTCGAATTGCAGTCGTTTCTAAAACAAACCATCACAACACATCTGGCCTCAGCATCTCCCCCCCCCCATGAAAACTGACTGTGATTCAGGCAAGACAATGCTAGCTTCAGGGATATTTTTTTCCCCACCCCAATTTGCAGATATTCTGCAAGCCTTATGAAAGATGAGAGATGGGAGAGGGCTTCTGAGTTCACGATGAAGAGGCGAGAGAGACTGTAGTTGCACTGAGCATCTTCTTCCTCCGCCCTGCCATTCTCTCTTCCGCCTCCCCTCCTCCCAGCCGGCCACGCCTTACAGTACCGCACTCCACACCCAAGGCACCCAAAGAAGTCTGCCTTCGGGAGAGAGCCGCTCAGGCGCCTCGCAGTCCGCCCCCCCCCCTTTCCCCCGCGCACTTAGCACTCCACGAGCCTTCCTTTCAGGTCTAATCAATGTCAGTGCGAGGAAACGGCCGCCTGCTCGGCTGTGCTAGGCAATGAACCGACCCATCCCGAGATGCAGCAGCAGAAGCTGGTGGTGCTGGCTGACAAGGCGCTCCCCCCCCACACACACACAACAGCAGCCCCCCGCTCCCCACACCTTCCGCTGCGATGAGAAGTTGCCTCGCTTATCGCCAAGGATGCCGGGCAGGAGGAGGTTCAACTCTTGCCGTCAGTTCTCCCCTGCCCCCCGTGCTCCCCCCCGCCCCAGCCCGCGCGCCGCCACGGTACCTCTTTCCTCCGGCTGGGCGCCCCCGGGCGCGTGAGGAGGGCTGTCTCCTCGCAGACGACAGCCACGTCCTCCACAAAGACACAGTCCGGCAGGCTCTCGTCGGCGGGCAGCTCCAGCACCTGCAGCCCCAGCTTGGTCTTCAGCACGCCGACCAGGAGCTGGTACTCCCGCTCGGCGCGCGCGAAGTCCACCTCCTTGCCCTTCTCTCGCCTCAGGGCGTGCTGGCACAGGGACTCCGGCAGAGCCCGCACCACGGCGTGGGTGCAGCGCCCGAAGCTCGAGATGCTGCTGCTCAGCCCTGCCATGTTGTCGGAGGGACCGCGAGAGGGAGAAGGGCAGCCGCGGCAGGAGAGCGGGAGGCACCACAGCCCGCCTTTTCGTCTGGCTCCGCGCGCTGAGCGGCACACTAGCAGGCGCCGCGGCTGCCAAGCGTCGCCCCCCCCACCTTCCCGCTGAAGCGCCCTCCTCCCCTATCAATAGGAGGAGGTGGGCGCGCGCGAGAGGCTGAAGCGGCTTTGGATTGGCCAAGTGACACCGATATTTCCAAGAGTCCGCGTTCCAGAAAGCACTCATTGGCTAGCTCGTTTGGTAGAAGCATCTGATTGGTTGAAACTGGCAAAGAAAAAAAAAATTACCTGTGCTATAGTCTGCAACCTTGCAGAACCTTGTAGATACCTGCCAACTGCACTCTGGGTTCGGTAGATCAGTTTTACACAATTGCTGATGCAGATTGCCTTTGTACCTAATACTGAATATAGAATAAAGTAAATATTCAGATAGATGAATTCTGGGCAAACAATTTCTAGTTTTGAAAGCTTTCAGACCCACACAGGTCTCTCTTTTTCCCCCTATGCTTTTAATTATAAGTAATTTTGTATTGTTAGTTTCATTTTTATTTATTGTTTTGCAAAATTCCAAGAAATAAAAAGTTTTAAAATGATATTCTGCCAAGTACTAGACCATAGTTGTCATAGATAACAACAGTTTTATCATTCTGGGCTCAGTCACTTGTTCATTCTTCAACTTAATATATCTGTCAGAAATCCTCTTCTAGTCACTGATTGGCAAAGCAGGGGCACCCCAACATAAAAGAATAAATGGGGGGGGGGGGGTATTTCAGTCTTCCAGGGCATTCTGTTGCTGATCTAAGAATTACCATTTTCCATTAAAGGGAGGATACAATGAGCAAATGCTGAACAGGAATTACTATATTCAAAACAATGTATCCCCGAGGCTTGAATTGGCTTCCTCAGTCAGTACAGGTGCCAAATTATTGACTGTTTGGATCTTTTCCAATCTGGTAATAGGCCTACTTATGGAACTGAAACAGCTTTGGTCAGACTAATGGATGACCTGCACCAGGAGATGGACAAAGGGAGTGTGACTGTTTTGATTCTCCTGGACCTTTCCATGGCTTTTGATATCATCAATCATGGTATCCTTGTACCACCTTTTCCGACTTAGGAGGCACCATTTTGCATTGGCTTTGGTTCTACCTGGGGGTAGATTTCAGAAGGTGGTGCTGGGAAACTGCTGCTCAGTGCCTCGGCCTCTGGCCAGTGGGGTTCCATAAGCTCCATCTTATCCCCTATGCTCTTCAACATTTACATAAAACCCTTGGGTGAGGTCAGCCAGATCAGGGCTGGGTCGCCGCCGATATGTGGATGCACTCAGCTCTACCTTGCGCTTCTAGCTGATCCCAGGAAGCCTGTAGGAAGCTATTTTGGAGTGGATGTGGTCTAATAAAATGAAGCTTAATCCCATAGTGCTATAGGTGAGCAAAAGAGGTGACTGTGATTTAAAGTGTCACCCATTCTGGATGGGGTTGCACTCCCCTTGAAGGAACAGGTCTGCAGTTTGGGGGTGTTCTTGGACCCAGGCATCAACTGTGGCAGGGTTGCCTTTTAGCCAGCTGCAGCCTTCCTGGACAGAAAAGATCTGGCCATTGTGGTGCATGCTCTGGTTACATCTATGTGCTCTATATGGAGATGCCCTTGAAAAGTATTCAGAAGTTTCAACTAGTGTAGAATGCTGCTGCACTGCCAAGATATTGACTAGAGTAAGTCATAGGGATCATATCACTCCAGTCTTGGCCCATCTGTACTGGCTCCCAATCTGTGTTCAGACATTATTCAAGGTTCTGTTTTTCACCTTTAAAGTCCTATATGGCTTGGGACCAACATTCTTGAAGTGACCATCTAATCCCTTACTAACTTACTTGACCACAGTGGTCAGAGTCTTGCTTTGAGTGCTGCTTTAGATTACTGTACCCCAAACTCTTTTCCCAGAAGACTTGTCTGAACCCTTCTGTTGCTATTTTCTGCCAGTGTGTGAAGACCTGTTTTGTTTTGTTTGGCATCCCACCATCAGTTATCCATCCTTATTCCAGCCATTTGCTCATTGGTGGTGGGAGATCTCATGCTCCCAGCTCCTGTTGCCCGTTGGCACTTCAGCAGTCAGAAGGAAGGGAAAAAAATTAAAATCAGAGTTGGGTGACATAGTTGTGTCACTTCCTGGAAAAACGTAGAAGTGATGTCGTGCCTCACTAAAAAAAACCTCCAGAAACTGACAGTCTATAGCAGCAGTCCTAAGAAGGTCTATTCAGAAGTATGTCCCATTTTATCCAACAGGGCTTAGTCTCAGAAACATGTTTTTAGGATTGCAGACTGTGTTGACATGTTATCTGTTATCCTTCCAGCAAAAATTCTTAAAGTTTCCCGTTTACCACCTTTTTATGGGCCACTTTGCACAATATATTTTAAATACATACTTAAGGTGTTTCAAGTGTACTTCTGAAAATGCAAAGTATGAATGCAACAAGCACATGTTTGAGAACATGTCTATCAAGAAAACATGTCTATCACTTTCTGATTGGCTATGGTTGCCTGTGGCATATATGATCAGTGGCAAATGTGTATGTTTGCCTCTGTATCATAGGAGAAATGGGACCACAAAGGCATAATTGGATGAATCTGATTTTGTAATCTACAGTATATTACATGGGTGGTGTCTCTTCTGGTTCACCAAACCTACTTTTACCCAAATGCCCTGCCTTGGATAGCCCAGGCTAGCCCAATCTCATCAGACCTTGGAAGCTAAGCAAAAGTCAGCCCTGGCTAGTATTTGGATGGGAGACCTCAAAGGAACACCAGGGTCATGACACAGAGGCAGGCAATGGCAAATCACCTCTGAACATCTCTTGCCTTGAAAACCCTACAGGGTCAACATGTCACCTGTGACTTGACAGCACTTTTCACCACCTTTACCCAAAGACTTGGATTTATTTAGCTTAGTACTAGCAGTCATTCTCCAACTTTTGAGGTACAGAAAAGACTTTGTCAATACCTGTGCCTAAGATCCTTTAGCTTGAGATCCCAGGGATAAAATCTGGGGTCTTCTGCATAGGAAGCACAAGCTGTACTACTCAGTCATGGCCTATATTGTGACATGCAGCACTTGCTTCAGGTAGCAGATTCCATAAGGGTACATTTTCCCCCTTTGTGTATGACATTTTTTTAAAAAAGGTCAGCCCAGAAGTACCCTTCATACTTTACTTTACTACTGTTCAAGGTGGGAATTGGAAATCTTGTGTAGAAGATCCCCTGATGAAGCTTACTGTGAAATGTGTTGGGATCCACAAGAGTCAAATAAATTTTATATTCTGCACCTGTTCTCTTTCATCTTCTTCACTAACTAGTGCAGCCACCACTTTTCCTAATATAAGGACTACCATGGGGTTTTTCCCCCCATGTGCTCTCAGTTTTCTAAGAGAGCGGTATGTTCCATATGATGTCAGAGAGTCCTTTGATCAACTGCTGGTCTTTGTGCTTTCAGTTGGATGATGTCCAATTTTTGCTTCTTCTTCCCAGAATGTCATTACTTCAGCCACACCCTACATCCACTGGGAATCAATAAAAGATTCTATCCAATATTCAAAGGCCTTAAGATCATGGCCTAAAATATCTTCTCCCCACACACATCTTTATAAACCATTATAACCTGACAAAGGGTTCTGGAGAATTTTAAATCTTCCATACTCTGATGTGTTACTTTAGATTATTTTAATAAAAGGTGTTATATGGCTTTTGTTGTTGCAGATCCTGCACCCCAAGGTGATTCACCTTCAGCAAGATCACAGCTCTCTCTGTCCATTCCAGCTGTTACTTCTCAGACACCATGGCCCCATTCACACGTGGAAGTAGCTGCGGGAGAGCCATGGGTGGTGGGCGGATTATTCGGGCACGATCACACCAGGAGCGCACCTGCAGCCAACCCGTGGCTTCCCGCGGAAAACCCGGAATTAAAAACTACCTGTTTCGAAGTACTATCTTCCAGTAAATGCATGGCGTGGGCGGGCGTCTGATTGGAGATGCGCTGGTAGCCCGTCTCATCCAGCAGCCGTCCGCGTCGAGCGCATGCGCACAAATGCGGTCCTGCTGTGCTCCTGCTGTGTTGCCTCGCTGGTCTGATTGGCTGCTGACGGCTAGAGGACAGAGCCACGGGGGAATTGCGCTACCGTGCTTCTTTTTTCTCCGCAGCTAAAAGCCTCCGTTCCCCTGCGGATTATCCAGCCCGTGTGACCAGGGCCCACATGTGTATTAAGCACCTGTCTCAACTCCACCCTTGCAAGTGAATTGCCCATTCAGGAAAGATTGTTATAGAGCCACGGCGGTTAAGCTTTACTTGTGACAAATCTTTGAATCCTGTTTAGAGTAACTTTAGCCAAACCTTAGTGAGACACACATTAACCAGACAGAAAATTCAGAGTAAATATTCTTTTAAATCTTTGCAAGAAGTGAATGAATTCTGGCCTCCAGTTCCCCCATATGATATGACCAATATCAAAGACGCTGAAAACCTTCAGATGACTCCTTTAAGCTGTTGCCAAGCAACATCTGTTAAAATATTGTCAAGCATTTACTTTGGAGATACAGCTGTCCACTCGATAATAATGCCATATGTGCTCCTAGCCTTTTCATATTATGACCCAGAGTTTCACAGTTACTTCTGAGCTATTTTGTGTCACATTTGTAGCACTGTTTGTACTTTGCACCCTTATTTGGAAGAGCAGGAAAGGGAAAGCACAGGAAGGGATGTGCTCTTAGAAGTCTTTACTGTCAGATCTCTAAGATTGGGTCTACATTTGCAGGAAAATGAGGTGATATGGAGTGGGCTGTACCACATCAGAGTGCAGTTGGGGAGTTACATTTTGAATGCTTCTTTCTCTTTAAAAAAAACACCTGTAAGTAGAGAACAAGTGTAGCAGAGAGAATACTTTTCATCTTGCTTTTCCAGGTTTCTTTTGCTTGGAGTCTTATTTAAAACATGGTAAAGCACTCAAAAATATGATCCTTCTACCTGTATCCTGAAATAGTACAATCCCTTCTATTACCTTGCTCTGTTTCAGGTGTACTTAGCCTAATTCTGGCCCTGAGCAGACAGCATTTTGCTTTTAAGTGTGTGCAGCTAGCTCAAGGGACTCCCAAGGTTTATCCTACCTTTAGTAGGACAGTTTATTATGCTATAACTGCTAGTCAGTCACAGTGATTCACAGTTTTGTCTATTCCCTCTAGTTTGATTACACACGTATACACAACACTGGTGTCAAAAGCTGCTTTCTAAATAATCATTTTTTACAGCAGGGGTTTCCTCTTACCATCCAACATGTTCCTTGCTGTCAGTTTTGCAGAAGCTGCTGTTTTTTCTAAATGTGAGAAATAGCAGCAGCAGCAGCAAAAAAAAAAAGAAGTCAGATTCATCATACTGCATCAGATGAAGTAAATGCTTCTTCTAAGAACAGTTCCAAATGGCAGCTTCTCCAGTGCCAGAAGCATCCAAGAAGGAAGACAAATAAGCAGGAAGCCAAGGTGAATTGATTGATAATACTGCCAGCTACTGCCCCTTTGATTCTGCTTCTTCACTTGGAGTAGCAGCAGTCAAGATTAGCTGAGTTTGAGGGCGTTAAGCATGCCTATCCAGTTCGCCTGACACTTGCAATTTATTTCTGTCTGGAAGTACCCAAAAATGGCTACAAAATGACTTTAGTATATAATCATGGAGCTACTAAGTGACAATTTAACTTCCAAAGAAACATTTGAAACATTTATGCTTTCTGAAGGGTCATCCAGCTGAGTATTTTTAATTTGCAACATTGGTAGGCTGGCTCACACCATCCAGAGTCTGTCCACATGACCAGTATGAGTGGTGTGGGGGTATTTATTCATGTGGGCAGCTGTCATGTGATGACCGTGCTGTTGCACTACAGAACATAACTTGAAAGAAAACAGCAAAGTCCCTTAGGCAAACTGTGTACTTCTTTTGGTTTAGGATATTCTGGAATTTGTGTCTAATTAAATGAGGCTAGGACTGGCTCTTTAATATAAATGCATTCATTACCATCTGTGGATGCTGTAGTTTATAACAAACTTTCAGCCCTTCCTCATTTGGAAGGTGATTCCAAGTAATAACGCTTCTCTTGCAACTTCTGGGAGGAATCCAAAGAACTTATCTCTGCAAATGTGAGGTCTCATACATGAGATAATAGAGCTTAGGGCTCTTTAGCTTGGAGAAACAACGACTGAGGGGAGACATGATTGAGGTTTATAAGATTATGCATGGGATAGAGCAGGTAGAAAAAGAAGTACTTTTCTCCCTTTCTCACAATACAAGAACTCGTGGGCACTCAATGAAATTGCTGAGCGGTCGGGTTAGAACAGATAAAAGGAAGAACTTCTTCACCCAAAGAGTGATTAACACATGGAATTCACTGCCACAGGAAGGGGTGGCGGCTACAAGCATGGACGGCTTCAAAAGGGAATTAGATAAGCATATGGAGCAGAGGTCCATCAGTGGCTATTAGCCACAAGGTATAGCTAGGGGCTCTGGGGCAAGTGATGCTCTGTCATCTTGGTGCTTGGGGGGGGGGGGTCAACAGTGGGAGGGCTTCTAATGTCCTGGCCCCACTGGTGGACCTCCTGATGGCACCTGGTATTTCTGGCCATTGTGTGATACAGAGGGTTGGACTGGATGGGCTTTTGGCCTGATCCAACATTGGCGTCTCTTATGTTCTTAAATGAAGGAGCTGAGGATCACTCATGGGGAAGATCTGTAAGAGAAATGGAATGCTTAACCCCTCTTGAACATAATGATTCTCCCTTACGTATGCTACCACCAAGGCCATATTCCAATTTTGGAGGGAAACGTTTTATTTGGTCTGGGGGGGGGGGGAGAGACAAGAGGGATAAGTGAGAAGAGCAACAAACTTACAGTACCCTCTGTCATTTTTTGATGCCCCCTTGCCAGTACTGCTCCACCCCAGTCCCTGCAAAAGGACTATGACAGAATTTTGGAGACGGGAGCCACACATTTCCCTCATAATGTTGGGTCTGGCCCTTTTAGTTAGCTTGTCAGTGTGGTCAAGAGTCATCAATATTTAAGAGCAATCATATCCCCACAGTTGTGCCCCCCTAACGTTTGCTTTGAAGTTGGACAGTTGAGGTAATTCCATCATGGACATATCCTTAAAATTCACTTTTCACTGAAAAGCATTGTCAGGTGTCTCCAAAACCTTGCCCGTCCTGGTATCTGGGCATCCTTTTGTACACCCAAATGTGTTTGGTTTTTTTAGAGTTCTAAGCATTTCAAACATTTCTCTTCAGTTTTAAATAAGCAATGAAGGAGGGACTTCATAAGCAAAACACTTATACTGCAATCCTAATCAGAGTTGTACCCTTCCAAGCCTATTGACTTCAATGGACTTAGAAGGGTGTAATTCTGCTTTGGATTGCACTGTTGATTTGTTCCATTTCTTTTCTTATAGTTCTTTGCCATTCCATTCACAGTCACTGCAAATTCAGAGCTAGGTCGATTTGATTTTGGTTTCTATGGATGCTGGACTTTGGTTTATCATTCTTCTTTCTTTTAGCCAGTACCACAGTGGCCAGATCTTCTTTGTCGAGGAAAGCCACAGCTTTGGTCAGGAATGTAGACAATTTTCTGCTTCAGGTATAAGAACCAAGTAGATACCTATTTCAGTAGTTCAACAGAGAACTGGTGGAAACTATGAAAATTGAATACTGAGATACTGAAACAAAAATATCATAAAATCAGAGATACCTTTTTTGAAAAGAGAGATAACCACCAAGCTCAGAAAGAGGTTTGAGAAAGCAGGTATTGTCAGTCTTAAAGCGGTATTAAATTATATGACAGATTTCCCATATTGTTAGTAGGGTACTTGTTGTATCATCTGCATTAACATTCAAAACACACATATAGTCTGTGAAGTTTAAAGTATGTCTTTCTGAAATACTCCTTAGTATCAAATACTGAAAAAAGAGAGTAGAAATGAGAAGAATAAGAAAGATGTACTTACATTTAACATACATACATGCACACAGTCACTGAAATTAGAACTGAGCTTTTTTACCGCTTAACTACCATGGTCAGAGACTACCAAAATAGTGAGAGTAGTAAGACGTACCTTTTAGTAGGTATCTTACATCCAGATAGTAATTTTAAATAAAAAATAGCCAGGTAGATTCTGCTATATAACTCTGAGGGTGAATTAACACGTTTCTTAAATATAATAAAACACCTATAAAAAGTGATCCATGAATTACCTCTGTGGCATGACTGCAGACATAAAGCCATTCTTGTGTGTCTAGTTCCCATACCACACTAGTAACACTAGTAAGTAGCCATTTTGGGTAACCCATTGGGGAGAAAGGCAGACTATAAATGAAGTAAAGAAACACAGAGATGGCTAAACATGAAGCTTACTGCCAGACATTTGGCCTTTCTAGGCCAGTTATTTCTACTTTGATAGATAGCAGTTCAGTCAGGAAAATATATTTCTCTCAACACCTGTTAACCTGAGATTCTTCAATGACCTGAAGATACCAGGGATTGAACCTGGGAATTTCTGAGGTCCTAGACTCAGTCCCTAGCATATCTAGTATGGGGAAAGGTCTGTGGCTCTGTGATAGAGTCACTGCCAGTCAGAACAGGCAATAATGATCCAGCTTCACCAGTCATCTGACATACCATCGGGTAGTTTCACATATGCTGGTAGTATATGTGTAGGCTGATCAGACTGGTTCTCTTTACACTATCGTTTCTAGTGCCTACATGATCCATATGGATGATGCAAACACTGGTATGTTGCCTATGGGAACAGTAACATGAATTGGCTCAAGAATTGGCATATTGGAAGCACGCCACTCCTTCATATCTAAGCTATTGCACTCTGTTGCCAGGCAAATTTTATTTGCCTGTTATCAAAGGAAGAAATAGTAGAGCAGCATCAATCATGAGGGTATTTGGTGACAAGCTGTAAAAAACTTTAGTTGTGACTGAGGGTGGATAAGTTTTAGCCACAGTCAGTGAGACAGGAAAATGTTGCATTGTAACTTCTGACACTGAAAGCTGTAGCCCTCACTTGAGCATCCATGAAAACACATGCAGAAACTTTATAAGTATTGCTGGCCTTGTGCTTCGCTAGCAGAGTTCAGAGGATTTTAAAAAAAATCATCCCATATAAAAAGAACCTGTGAATGGCTATATCTATCAGAGGTCCATCTAAAGTCCGCCACTTTCTCTCTTCTTGCTGCTCTTGCCATCCCGTGTTTGCGTCTGCAACAATCTGGTACTTTGAGGTACATTGCCTGCAAACAAACAAAGTCTACTCTTCTCTCCCATTCTCTCTATTAATTTGTCTAATCCTTTAAAAACTATGCAAGTGAACATTGAACATTCTACAGTCATGAATCTTTAAATTGATTATGCATGGCATGCAGAACTACTTTCTTTCATTTATTCTGAACCTATCAGAGAGTAAATCAGTTTCAGTGGGTAACCTGAATTGTAAAGAAATAAAATTATCTTTATTAAGAGCATAAGAACAGAATAGAAGCCGATGTTGGATCAAGAAGAAGAAGAGACTGGATTTATACCCCGCCCTTCACTACCCAAAGGTGTCTCAGAGCGGCTTACAAACTCCTTTCCCTTCCCCTCCCCACAACAGACACCCTGTGAGGTAGGTGGGGCTGAGAGAGCTCTTGACAGAAACTGCTCTTTTTTCAAGAACAGCTCTTATCAGAGCTACGGCTTGCCCAAGGTCATTCAGCCAGATGCAAGTGGAGGAGTGGGGAATCAAACCCCGTTCTCCCAGATTAGAGTCCGCACACTTAACCACTACACTAAACTGGCTCTCTAGTCCCCTCTAGTTCAACACTCTGTCACACAGTGGCCAAAAATACCAGGTATCACTCTAAACTGTTCATAATTTCTTATCTCTGCTGTCCCTCTACATCTTCATTTTTCTACACTAAAAATTCCATCCTCTGAACAAGGGTTCTCTTTTAGTGTTATCAGGTCCCTCCTGGGGGGCAGGGTTGCCAGCTCCAGGTTGGGAAACTCCTGGAGATTTAGGAATGTTGCCTGGGCAGGACAGGGACCTCAGTGCTACAGTGTCCACCCTCCAAGGCATCCCCTTTCTCCAGGGGAACTGATGTCTGTAGTCTGCAGAGAAGCTGTAATCCCGGGGGATCCCTGGGTCCTATCCGGAGGCTGGCATCCCTATTCCCCTTCTGTCCCATTTCCAGTTTTACTTTTCAGATGGAAGGACCAGAACTGAACACAATATTCCAGATGTCAAAGAGGTTTTCCCCCCTGAATTACTTTGAAAATATTTCCACAAATTTCTATAATTGCATTGCAATACCTCATGTTTTATTTTCAGTCCCTTTCCTAAATATTCCCAAGTGTGACCTTTACATTTACACTGCAGCAGGAAACTGCATGGACATTATTGGCAGGCTGTCTATGATGATGATTCTTTTGTTTTTACAGACTTCCCCTGATGCATGAGGAAAAGGTAATATTTACTCCTCCTTACAGTCTACCTAGGAAAAATGTTGATTTATTTCCTGAACATTTTAAATGAGTAATCCCAACCAAACACCCTACAACAGTAAAGTCAACCATTTATGTGGGGAAAGTAGTTAGGAAAAACCTCGTTAACAGCACGATGCTGGCCAATTCTGAAACACTGCTTTGCTTGTGTTTGCTTGCCATGACAAATACTAAGGTCTAATGGGTAGTATGAGCTGGTTTGGCCATTTGGTAAAACACAGAATCAGAATCAAGCTGTTATTTATTTACTTTAAATACTTGCATCTCACTCCAGTGTACAACTCAAACTATGCAAATATAGTTCACATCTCAAGCACCACTACAAAACAACTGAAAACAGCTAAAAACAAATGAAAAAGCAAGGAATCAAGTATGCTGGTCAACTGACACCAACTTCCAAGCAATTTTCTTAATTATGAAGACCATCACCCAGGGTCATCACCAGGCCCGTAGCTACATTGAAGCATTTTGGGGCCCGGCCCCCCGACTTCCTGCCAAGGCCCCACAACCTCCCCACCTGCCAGCAGCCCCGCAGGCTCCATCCTGGGCTGGCGGTCCCAAGCTGGTAGCGCAGGGCAGCCACGGCATGAAGCGGTGCAAGGCAGCCAGGCCAGCGGGCTGGCAGGTGAGACGGGGGCCAGGAGGCTTTGGGTCCTGTGGCTGAACCTGCAACTACAGAAATTTCTCCCCTTCTCTCTCCAGTGCAAGATTGCAGACCTCTCTTGCTTGCATGCACCTGTGCCCTCATCGCTGAGGAAGCTGGCCGCCACGGAAGAGAGAAACACAGCACTCCCTCAGCTTCCCCTCCCGGGTTTTCCCTTCAGCTCCCACCTTCTCAGCTCAGCCCGGTTGCACCAACGCAGGGTGCACACAAGCCACCACCAGCAGCAGAGCAGCCATCTCCGTCCCGTCTGCTCGCCCACCTCTCCTCCTTTGGCTTGTTTCCTGGGCCGGGCTGCCACTTCCAAGTCTGAGAAGTGTTGCAGCAGAAAGCCCCCCTGCAGGGCGGTGGGTGGGGGTGTGACTGAGGCAAAGTCACTGTGGAAGCATGGAGTCAGCCAGGAAGAAAGAAATAAAGAACTGAACAGGAGCCCGCCACTTTTGCCATAGTTCCCTGCACTCCACACAGCCAATGCGGTTGCGGGAGAAAGGAGAGGAGGAGGGGTTAGGGTTAGACTGACTTCCACTTACACTCACCCTCCACAATAGGGGAAATAACCCTGCTCCTGCCTGCGAGTGTGAGTTTATTTTATTTTATTTTTATTTTATCAGTGCCCCCGGACTTATTTAAAGGCCCCCTGAATTAAGAAATCCTGGCTATCACTAAAAAACCCTTCTCCTTGTTAAGGTCAATTTGATTAGGATGCAAATGAAAATTATTTTCAGGTGTATCCCATCCTTCCTCCAAGAGGGTCAGGCTCGTACATATGAATTTATCCTGTTTTATCATTAAATTGGTCAGGCTGAAAAAAAGGATAACTTGCCCAGGACAATAGTAAGCTTTTTGGCACAGCAGGGTTTCAACCCAGTTCCCTCATGTCGAATACTCAGGCAGGGCAATTCTGTGCTGTGCCAGCACTGCAGCTGGCCGCTGTGCAACTGTGGCACTGCTAGTCACCTCCCAAATAGGAAAGTTATGCGGTGGTCAAAAAGGTAAAAAGGTGCCACCAGAGGAGTCTGTCCTGCCATCGTTGCTATGCAGGGGCCGCATGACAGACAGGGTAGGCAGGACGAGTGGAGGGGGCCAAGCCAAGCGGACGGCACTGGCAAAGGGTGGAGAGAGGAGCTGCCTGGAGAAGCACTGCTCTTCAGTGAGCCAGTCTGGTATAGTGGTTAGGAGTGCAGACTCTAATCTGGGAGAACCGGGTTTGATTCCCCACTCCTCCACATGCAGCTGCTGGTGTGACCTTGGGTCAGTCATAAGTTCTTTCAGAGCTGTTTTCTCAAGGGCAGTTCTCAAGAGAGCTCTCTCAGCCCCACCTACCTCACAGGGTGTCTGTTGTGTGGAGGGGAAGAGGAAGGGATTGTAAGTGAAGGGCAGGGTATAAATCCAATCTCTTCCTCCTCCTCCTCTTCTTCTTCATCTGAAGCACCTTAAAGGGATCTCCTCCTGTCAGAATCCCAGGCCACCTGGCAGTGAAAAGGTGGCTATTCCATGAGTACCCTATGGGCACCTCAGAGTGCAGAGGGCCCCCGTGGGCCACAGTCAAGGATGTGTGGGTGCCCTCCACTCACTGGCAGCTGTGCCATTCAGCAGGGTGCCCACAATGTCAAGGGTGTCTCTGTGCCACCCTCCATGCCAACCCTGTTGAAGGATGAGCAGGAGGGGAGACTGGAGGGGCGGAGGATCAAGAGGGACATGGATAGACTCCAAGTGGTCTCCCAGAAGCTTCTTGATGCACCCAAGACCCTGACCCTCACCCACATCCCTCATGATGGAGAGAAGACTCTCCAGGTGCCCGGCAGCTGCTGTCATGGATACTGCCTACCCCCCTATCCATTGCTGGCTCCTGGCAAAGTCTTCCCACCGCTCATAACAGATCTCCACCCACTGTCATGATTGCGCCGACGGGCCAGGCAGGGCACGGAAAGTCCAAAACACAGTCTAAGGTCAGGGCATCAGATACGGCAGAGAAACGTGAGCAGAGTCCAAAATACCAAGTCAAAACACAGTCTAGGGTTACTGGAGATTGCAGATGGAGTTTAGAAGCCAAAAGCCATTTGTCAAGAGTCAGGTTACACAGTCCGAAGTCAGGGAGCCAGAGAGACGATGTCACAATGTCACGTAAGCAAAAGTCAGGAGCCGGGGAATCAAGATGAAAACCAGGAAACAGGAATGCAGGATCCGGGGTGCAGCGATTCGTCTATGCGATTAGTTCCCAGCACAAGTTGGAGATCTGAGAGAGCCGCCTTAAAAGCCCGTTCCGCTTGTTAGCCAATTGCCGGCCACTAACAGGGTCCTGGCTCCCATCAGTACTCTGGGCTTAGAGTATGTCGACCTCGCATGTGTGCCTCTTTACGCCGGGTTGCCATGTCCCATCGCCTTTGTTCACGCAAACGAGACACAGGTGGGGGGGGGTCAGGAGGCGTGGTGCTTGTGCTAGGCTCTGCAGGTGCGGCTCCAGGTGTAAACTCTCCCGGTAGCTGGTGCTCATCCTCCCCAGAACTTAGACCTAGTGATTCAAGGGGTGCAGGGAGCTCACCCTCAGATGTTGAGGGTGTAGAATCCCCGGGGTCAGGGTCCATGGGGTCAGGCTGCACTGCAGGCATGACACCCACTCCCACTAAATCTCCACCCACATGGAGGAAAGCATGGGTGAGATGGGATGGGCTAGACGTGGGCCCCTTGCCCTGGGACCTGGCAATGGTCCAGGATCCCCTCTCCTCCGGCCTACCGGCAGCCATGACATCAGGCCCAAGGGGAGCTGTCCTGCCACTGCCAATGCCCCTGCCACCCCTCTGCCCAGTGGGATAGGGCCACAGCCATCCGAGGAAATTGAGTTCACTCTATTTGGCTCCCCTTTGGCTGACAGGACCAGGAACCCCATGACGTCCGGTGATCGGAGGACCACAGAGGCTGCCATTGCTGTGTGCCTCCTCGGGGTTAGGGTGCATAAGTGGTCGATGATGTCGTCTCCAAACGTTAAGGAATACAGACCTAGGCACAGGGGGAAGACATAGCAGTGAATGGAAGCACCCAGGCAACATCAATGCCAATGCATCCCAGCCACCCCTCTGAGGTGTCTCCTTACCCTTCTTGGACGCTGGCCCAGGTGCCTGGCTGCCCCGATCCCTCTCAGCATCACTCGGCTCCATCTCCTCTTGACTGTCAATGTGGGGCCTGGGCTCTTGCTGAAAGGTTCTGGGGGTGTTGTAGGAACACCCTGGCTGTGGAGAAGGGGGCATGACAATGGTGGAGTCACAGGGTTTGGTCCCTGGCTGCTGTAGCTGGTGCTGCTGCATCCTTGGCCCTCCTCGCTGACTTCAGAGGATGGCCCTGTGACGGCATCCTCACCCTGTGAGTCACCTGAGGGAAGGAAGAAAGGCTGTCAGAAGACAGTGCTGGCCTAAGATGTAAGCAGATGAAACATACCAAGACCCACAGCTAGGGGCCAGGTGGGAGCAGTGCCCCACACAGTCACCACAGCACTTCAATGCCATGGCCTCCCACCACCATGGGGGTTATCACCACTCGCATAATGATCTCCACTTCAGCCAGACCCTCCTCCACTGCCTGCTTGTAAGGTCCACCTTTGACCATGAGGGCTCGGATGCAGGACCAAAGGAATCATTCCAATGCCTCAGAGTGGACATCTCCATTCAAATGGCATGTCCAAGGGCAGACACCCAGGCCACAGCCATGTACCAAAAGGCACAGTGCTAAGAGGTAGCAGAATTGATCCTGGTGGTGGCCGGGGCAACGTTCACATGTTCCACCACCAACTCGTACAGCAGTGCCTTCTTTTTCCAGTTCAGCTGGCAGTAGATTTCACTTCCACCAGATGTGGCAGCTGCCATGACACCCACACATAGATTAATCTTTTCTGTTCCATTCATTCTTCCCCCACCATGGCCATGAGCCAACTGGAGGGGCCCACAGATGGCAGGCACCAAGCCACTTAGAGAGGGGGTAGGTGATGTTGGGGGTGAGGGTTGAAGTCATGACCAAACGCTCCTAGGTGGCCCAGTATGCCCATCATATTTGTCAACATTGATCCCTCTCTCCACAGGGCCTGGCCATCTGCTTTTGGGATGGTGCCCCCTCCTGCCCAATGCCACTCAGTCCAGAGGCTTGCCACATCCATTTGCTACCAGCTCTCTACATCTGGGTGGCACAGCAACAGCGGAAGAGATATTGGGCCCGCTGATATCGGGCCTGAATCAGGACCTTTCACCTTTCGGAGAGCACCTGCCTGGATCATCTCCACATTGATAGGGCCACCATCCAGGCTCTGTGCAAGGACCTGAGTTCAGCCCTCCAGTGCCACACTCCTGCTTCCCATGCTATCCCCATCTTGCAGAAGACTCTCCTCTCCCTGAGGTTCCTAGCCACAAGATCCTTCAAGGGAATGTGGCAGAGGTCCTCGAGTGATCCCTAGTCCTTGGCCAGTCGCTACCTGCAGAGCTTCCTGGATGCCATGCTTGCCCACCTTCATGAACATGTGCATTTTCCCACTGAGAAGGGGGACCTGGTGCCCATCAAGGCAGGGTTTGCTGCATTCGGCAGATCTGAGTGTTGTGGGGGCTATGGACTGCATGCACATAACCCTCATTGCCTCCTGGAAGGAGACACAGGTATCTCGTAATGATCTTCACTTCTACAGCTTCAATGTTCAGGCCACCTGTGACCACTGGGGCACCTTCACAGACCTCATGGCCAAGTTCCTGGGCAGTGTCCACGATGCCCAGATCTTCACAGTCTCCGACCTCAACTACCTATTGGCTGTTTGGCCGGAAGGCACAGGATGCCTCCTGGGTGAGTATATTGGGATGGCCTGGCCAGCCAAGGGTCAAAGGTCAGCACCTCTGACACCTCTCATTGCCTCCCCACCAGATGACTGTGGTTATCTCCTGCTGCCATATCTGCTAACGCCGTATCTAGTGGACAATTCCACCAACTGCGCAACCTACGTCCAAGTCCACCGTCAAACATGAATGGTCATTGAGTGGGCATCTGGCCAGCTGAAAATGTGGTTATGCTGCCTCCACCACACAGGGAAACACAGAGCCATGCAGCCTCTGATGGTGGCAAAGCTATTCACAGTGTGCGCCATGCTCCACAACATTGCCCTCTGCCAGCAGCTAACACCTTCCCTTGAAGGGGCCATTGAGGAGGGTCCATGGCCAGCTGAATGAGACTCCAAGCTGTCACTGTTGGATGTTAATATCCAGCAGTCAGATCATGATGATCTAAGTGACAGCAGGCAAGCTGCTGATAAACAGGTTCTTTTTTTTTTTTTGGTAAACAAATTTTTATTTTCTTAGGAACATAACATATAAGATTAAATCATTCAGTCCATTGTTTACCTCATTCCCTTCCTCCCCTCCCTCCAGTGGCTTCCCGCAATGCTTCTCCCCCTTCTTACAAATTTCATTATATCATTAACACATCATTTGTTATCATCCAACCACAAGATAACATCATTTGACTTAATATTGATCTAAACATATTAAGTTTTGTTTTACATCCCAGTTCTTTTCCAGATATATTTTAAAGTCATTCCATTCTTGAAAGAACACGTTGTCTTCTTGATTATTCAACTTCTTTGTAATTTTATCCATTTCTGCCATGAACAGAACTTTTTGTATCCAGTCTTCGATTTCTGGTACTTTCTCAGTCTTCCAAAATTGTGCATAAATCATCCTCGCTGTTGTAATAAGGTACCAGAATAAAGTCCTTTTAGTCGAGTTAACTTCTTCCATTTTTAGTCCCAAAAGCAGAATTTCAGGCGCTTTCTTGAAAGAGCACTTAAGTATTTTTTGCATTTCTT
The DNA here is from genome assembly GCF_001447785.1 of Gekko japonicus. Lineage (NCBI taxonomy): Eukaryota > Metazoa > Chordata > Lepidosauria > Squamata > Gekkonidae > Gekko > Gekko japonicus. The sequence continues at coordinate 1,217,384 of NW_015169777.1, forward strand.
TGTGGACTTTTGTCTAAAAGAGTGTAGCTTTTTCACAAGTCCACCACATATGGTAAAATGAGCCCTCATGTTTTTTACATTTCCAACATTTATTTGACATATTCTGGTTCATATTTGCAATTTTCTTTGGGGTCATATACCACCTATACATCATTTTGTAACAATTCTCTCTAACATTGGTACAGGGTGATATTTTAATAGCATTTTTCCACAAATATTCCCAGGTTTCTATGTCAATTTCCTTATTCATATTTATTGCCCATTTTAACATTTGCTCTTTCACAGTCTCATCTTCTGTATACCATTTTAACAACACTTTATACATTTTAGAGATATCTTTTCCCCCTCCACTCTCCCATACCTTTTCCATTTCATTTTTTTCCTCTCTAAAACCATAATTTCTTTTGTCTGACCTAAAAAGGTCAGAGATCTGCATGTATTTCAACCATTCATATTCATATTCAATTTCATTCTGCTTTTTCATTACCCATTCTGTTCCCTCTTTTTTTATTATGTCTTTATACAGCAACCAATCTTTGTCTCTACGTCTTGAGTAAGATGTTAACACTTCCACTGGTACAATCCAAAGTGGCCTTACATCACCAAAATATTTTTTATATCTCATCCATACCACAAATAATGCTTTTCTTACCACATGATGCTTAAAAAAGCTATCCATTTTTGTTTTGTCATACCATAAATATGCATGCCAACCAAATCTACAATCATGACCTTCTAACCCCAATAGCTTATCATTTTCTAATTTCACCCATTGCTTCAACCAGGTCATACAAACCGCTTCATAATATAATCTGAGATTTGGTAGCTGTAGTCCACCTCTGTCCTTGGCATCACAAAGTATTTTCATCTTAATTCTCGGTTTCTTGCCTGCCCAAACAAACTTTGATAGTTCTTGTTGCCACCTTTGCAGCAAATCTGTCTTACTAAGTATTGGTATTGTTTGGAACAGGAACATCAAACGTGGTAGGACATTCATTTTTATAACTGAAATTCTTCCCATCAGTGACAAGTTCATTTTGTCCCATTTCTTAAAGTCTTGGGTTAACTTAGCCCATAGTTTTTCATAATTGTTCTTATATAAGTCTATATTCTTTGCAGTTAACTCAATGCCTAAGTATTTCGTCTTCTTTACCACTTCACATTGTACCAAATTTTGTAGTTCCACTTGTTTTTGTTTCGTCATATTTTTGCAAATAAGCTTCGTTTTATTCTTGTTTACATAAAATCCTGCCAATTCTCCAAAATCTTTTATTTTTTGAAATAGTAACGGTAACTCTTCCGTCGGGTTTTCCACAATAAACATTACGTCATCTGCAAAAGCACGGTATTTATATTTAAAACCTTTATGTGTCAAACCCTTAATCTCTTGATCTTGTTGTATTTTTTGTAAAAGTACCTCCAACACCCAAATGAACAATAGCGGTGACAAGGGACAACCCTGCCGAGTACCTTTCTGTACCTTGAAGCTATCGGTCAATTCTTTATTTACATTCAGTGTAGCTCTTTGTTCCGAATAGATAGCTTCAATACAATTTCTGAACTGTTGTCCCGTATCAATTTTTTCCATCATCTGTAACATAAACTTCCAATTAAGATTGTCAAATGCTTTTTCCGCATCCACAAACAAAAAAGTTACCTCTTTTTCAGGGTGCTTTTCATAGTATTCCACTGCGTCCATTACTATTCTTACATTATCTCGAATTTGTCTTTTTGGCAGAAAGCCCGCTTGATCTTCTGAAATCACTGTTTGTAAGTAGTTTTTCACTCTTTCTGCAATAATTTTTGCAAAGATCTTATAGTCATTATTTAGGAGAGAAATTGGCCTGTAGTTCTTTACATTCGTTAGTTCTTGGCCTTCCTTTGGTATCAATGAAATGATTGCCTCTTTCCATGAGTCTGGCACTTTCTTGCACATCCGTATGTCGTTGGATAAAGCTTCCAGGGCCGGGACAAGTTCCTCTTTCATTTTTTTATAAAACTTCGCGGTAAATCCGTCCGGCCCTGGCGCCTTCCCCAACTTCGCTTCTTCAATTGCCTTCCTCACTTCCTCTGTTTGGATTGGCCCATTTAGTAAATCTTTAAACTCTTTGCTTATTTTGGATAGTGGAATCTCTTCTAAATATCTTTCAATCTTCTCAAGATCAATTCTATTTGCTTGAAACAATTTAGCATAATACTTGAAGAAACTTCTCTTTATACCATTAGGGTCAACGAATTCTTTTCCTTCTTCTATAATTTTGGTTATCATTCTTCTTTCTTTTCTTGCTTTGAGTTGCCAAGCTAGATATTTCCCCGGTTTATTCGCCCCTTCAAAAGATTTCTGTTGTAACTTCTTTAAATTCCAATAAAGCTCTTGGTTCAAAAAATCATTCAGCTGTTCTTTCAGCAACTGTAGTTCTCTAATAATCTTCTTTTTCCCCGGTTTCTTCTTCAGTTCTTTTTCTTTTTGGGCTATTTGTTCCAATACTTCCACTTGCCTTTGAAGTTTTTCCTTCTTTTGCTTCACATTTTGTGAGATGAGAATCCCTCTCATCACAGCTTTGTAAGCGTCCCACACTACCTGTATTGAAGTCTCTTTATTCAGATTTTGTTGGAAATATTGTTTTGTTTCTTCTTTTAACATTTCCATAACACCTTTTTTATCCAACAAATCTTCATTTATTCTCCAAAGAAAGGATTTATTCCTTTCAGTAGAGGTCCACAAAACAGGGTTGTGATCCGAGTTACATCTAGGCAGGATTTCTATTTTTTGTGTTTTCATTGACAATTCTTCTGACATCCAAATCATATCAATTCTGGAAAAAGAGCAATGTCTATTGGAATAAAAAGTAAAATCTTTCTGCGTTGGGTTCCATTTCCTCCACACATCTTCTAGTTTTTCCTGTTTGACTAGTTCAAAAAAGTTCTTTGGCAATTTTCCACTAATTTCGTTGCCTTTTTGTGATTGTCTATCCAGCCGATCTATAGTTCCATTAAAGTCTCCGGCCAAAATAACTTGATCATAAGTTTGTCCTTGTAGGTGTTCAGTTAAGTCCTTAAAGAACTTTTCTTTTGCTCCATTGGGTGCGTATATATTGACCACCAGTGTCTTTTTCTGTTGAATCATCACTTCCACACCCACATATCTTCCTTCCAAATCTTTGAAAATTTCTTTAGGTTGTAAATCCTTTTTCACATATATCACCACACCTTTTTTCTTATTTAAGGCCGAGGAATAAAATTCTAATCCCAATTTAACATTTTTTAAATATTTGGCATCCAGTTTTCTAATATGAGTTTCTTGCAAGCATATCAAGTTACAATTTTGTTTTTGTATCCAATAATTGATTCTTTTCCTCTTGTTAGGTGAATTTAATCCATTCACGTTCCATGACAACAATTTGTAATCCATTGTAGATTCTTAATTTAAAGTTCTCCAAAGACGTCAGAATTGTCCGCCTTAAATTTATAAAAATCCGTCACCGACCTGATCTGGACTCTCCCACCTTTGTAAGTAAAGGATAAGCCTTGTGGAATTTCCCATCTGTACCTAATATTCAAAGTCCTCAGTTTATCCACCAAAGGCTTATACCTTTTTCTGTCTTGCAGTACTGCTCGGGGGAGTTCTCTCATCACCATAATCTTGTTTCCTTCCATTTCAAAAGGGACGGTGAATTGTTTCTTAAAAATATCTTCTGTAGTTGTTCTTGTTACAAATTGTACAATAACATCTCTTGGTAAATTTTTCTTTTCTGCAATTCTGGAGTTCACTCTGTATATCAAATCAAAATCAGAGTCCATTGTCCCTTCATCTTCTTCCAAATATGATGTTATTGCCTTCATCATTTCATCTCTTATATCTTCATTTTCCTTCTCTTTAATGCCCCTGAATCTCAGATGGGTTTGCATCCTTCTGAACTCCATCATTGTTTCTGATCTTCTAAATTGCTGAGTCAAAGAATCCTGTTTTTCTTCCACTTGTTGCATCTTCTCTTCCACTTCCGTAGTTTTGGTTGCATTAGCCTGAATCTCCTTTTTGACTCCTTCTATTTCTTGCTTGATTGAAGTTATCTCAGTAGTGACCAAATCTTTAATTGCCGCTATGTTCTTCTCCTGAACCTCTTCAAGTTGTTTCAGATGAATCTGAGTCTGCTTTGCCATTTGTGCCTCCAGTTGCTTTTCAATCTGTTCCCCCATCCTTTTTTCACTTTGTTCTCCCATAGCTTGTATTGCTTCCAGCATCCTTTTCTCCATTGCCTCCATGGCAGCATACATCTCTTTCTTATCCTTCTCCCTCTCTTTTGACATCTTGGGGGTTGGTGTCAGCCTAGTTGGTGTTGAATTAGTTCTTGGTCTCACTTTTGGCTTAACGTCAGGATCAGAGTCAGCTCTTTTCGGTCCTCTTCTGGTCTCCGTTTTGGTGCTTTTCCTGCGGTGCGCAAATTCACAAACAAACAGTCTCTTCTAAAGGGTAGCCTTCAATCAGCCATTCCCTTCTATTTTCGCTTTTAAAAACCCTCTAAAAGAAGTTTAAAGTCAAATTTAAAGTCAGGTCCTCCTCAAAATGTCGGGCGCAACTTCTCTATGGTATTCGGGTATAGAGTAGGTCAGGTTACCGTATTCCAGGTCCCGTCTGTTCGTATACACTCACTTCCGGTTCTGCTCTCTTGTAGCTCCGAGTCTCTTCCTGTTGGCTTCCTGTTGGCTTCAGCCCTTCTTTCAGGGCTTCCTCTTCCTGTTCCAGCACCTCGGAGTATTTTTTTCGTTACACCGGCCTGCTCCTCCCGCGATACAGTTCGTCAGTTTCGGTTTTCGGCTGCGCACATATCTCAATTCCCACCGCAGGAATGTTAAACAATGTTCTTTTTTACTGTTTTAAAGCCTTCAATCAACTATTTTCTTTGCCGGAATCGGATTTCTGGGAATGTTTGGTCATTTCCCGCTCAACCGCTTGTTTCAATTTTTATCTTATCACAGTTCAGGTAAGCGGCACGTTTATTGTTATCTAGCACGATCAAATCGGGTTTCGCATTGCTTCTTTTCACTTACTGTTGTTGCCCATCTTCAAGAGGTCGGCTGGTAGAGAGCTTAAACCGGTAATCCGGCTCGAACGGCCGCTGCAGAGTTGCTTGGCACTTGCCTTCTTCGGGGGAGGAGATCAAAGCATGAAACGGCTCCTTCGGGAGCCGGATCACGCCAACCTCACACTCCCTCTTAGGCGCTGCTGCCTGCTTGTCCCCCCCCCTCACTGGGGAGCGATGCGTTGGGCTAAAAACTGCCCAAGCTGTCAAAAGCGGCCGTCGCTCACTTCGCACAATCGCGAAAGTGTGTCAGTCCTCCATCTTAGCCCGACCGGAAGCCTAT
>NW_015169777.1:1223234-1241064 GCF_001447785.1 Gekko japonicus
TTATGGACCACTCACACACTTTCAACCTTAACATACCTCATAGGGGGAGCAGAGAATGATGACAGCTGCTTGATTTCCAGATGACAGAGATCAGTTTCCCCTGGAGAAAATGGCTGCTTTGGAGGGTAGACCCTATGACATTATACCTGCTGAGTCCTTCCGCCCGCCCCCCAATGCTGCCCTCTACAGAATCCACCCCCCAAAACTCCAGGTATTTCCCTCCTTATAGCTGGCAACCCTACTTTCCCCTCAGTGCCTGATGGTAGGCAACTTAGTTTGGTCCAGTCACCTACTTTGGCCTTTGGGAGAAAACATATTGGGGCCAATCCTGATAGGGTTGCCAACTCCCGATGGGAAATTCCTGGAGATTTGAGGGATGGAGCCTGAAGAGGGTGAGGTTTGAGGAGGGGTGGGACCTCAGACAGGTACAATGCCATAGACTCCACCCTCCAAACCACTCAGTCCCTCATGGGGATCCATTGTTGCCAATCTCCAGGTGAGGGCTGGAGACCGCTCAAAATTACAATTGCTCTGCAGAAGGGAGGGCGGAAGTCAGCTGAAGTCAAAGGGGCAGATAATGGTAGGTTGATGGTTAGCTGGGAAGGAGATGGGGTTGCCAACTCCAGGCTGGCAAATTCTTGGGGATTTGAGGAGTGGAGCCTGGAGAGGGTGGGGTTTGTGGAGGGGTGGGACCTCAGACAGGTAGAATGCCATAGACTCCACCCTCCAAACCAGCCATTTCATCCTGGATAACAATTGTTGCCAATCTCCAGGTGAGGGCTACAGATCACTCAAAATTACAACTACTCTTCAGGGAGCAGAGATCAGTTCCTCTGGAGAAAACAGTGGACTCTGTCATTATACCCTGCTGAGGTCACCACAGCAAAATGACACTGTTTGCCCAAAGCCAGAGCACTCCCCCAGAGCTTCTTTCTAGATCTCGTTGTATTTATTTCCACAACGGGCTTTACTGCTAGTATTGTAAATAAATCTGTAAATAGTTTACCACTGGACTTTGTTGGTGTGGTACTATACAGAACTTACTCTGCAGTGAGTGCTGGTGAGTGCTGGTGTGCTGGAAAAGTCCTGGTGGCTGGTGTTACTGGAAAGCTTCCTTACACACACTGCGCGACAGTCACCAGAGGGTACTGAAAGGCAGGGCCTGTGGGGCCACCTTGAGTGGGAGAGAGTCTGAGCAACAGGGGTGATCCCATGGCCATGCCAGCACTTGGGGAGTGCCCTTTCTCCCAGGCTAGACAGTGACTAGCCATTCCACTGTTGATCCACTTATAATGGGAGGCTGCCCCAGCACAGCAGGATCACCTCCCCCCACCCCCAGCATACTTGAGCCATCCCTTTGGAGTACTGGAGACCATTCAGGTGTGTCACACACTGCCAGGGCAAGCTGCTCCCCCATAGTCCTGCACACACAATGCTGCACATGTACTCGGCTGGTCCTGCACAGGGCTAGAGTGGGACCAAGCCTTCATGTCCAGGCACCATTCAACACTGCCCTCAGGGCCTCTGCCAATCAGGGGGGCTAGCGAGGCCAATGGCGTGGGACAGTGTGCCCTTGTCCCCTGGACTTCTCAGCTGTGGCCCAAGGGAGCCATTCCCTGCCACCCATTCTGTTTTTCACAAAGCAGTGGTCCCCTGAAAAGGGGAATGGACAACAGTGACTGCAGAGCTAGGAATTTCCACTGTTTGAGAAGGAAAGGCACAGAGCCTGGCAGATGGCCAGCTGGCTGCCTGTTCTGTAACTTTGGCAAGCATAATGGAGAAAGGGTTGTGGGAAGAACCTCGAATCCGTGCAGACTGGCAATCCTCCCACAGTGCAAGACCCTTCCATCTACCCAAAGTGATGGATGTTCCTAGCTCTGTGGGCACTGGGCCCAGGAACAGTCGCCAGTGCTGGGGACATAGCATGGGAGATGTAGTGATGGCATCTAATGTTAAAATTGCCATGCTGAGGGTGGGCCACCACTTTTACTGGTGCAACTTTGTGCCTGTTTGGGGAGAGGGTGTGTTCCCACCCTGAAAACACTTTGGGAGCCACCTAATTGGCAACAGGCCCCCTGGAATGCCCACTTCTATGCTGTTGCAAGGGTTCACACCAACAGCCCACCATCGTGCAGCCATGGTGCCTCTGTGCCAGTGGAACTGCACGGTGCAGTTGTGCTCGTGCCCTGCATTGGCATAAATGGCCTTTATGCCAACATAAATCCCAGTTACGCTGCCATGGGGGCCAGTCAGTTCCCTGTACTGATCGAGCCCTTCCCTTTAAAATTGTGATGTAAATGCCCTACTATTGCTGATGAGCTAGAAGCATCCCATTACAACTCAGAACTGGTCAATAATCAATGTTCTTTCTTACCTTCTATGCATGTAATCCATTGATCAGCAAATACCAATGACCTGCACACAGGTCATTCCCCTTCTCTCATTAAAAAAAATTCCTAGATTGAATTACATCTCAGTAGGAGCCAGTGTGAAAGTTGTACTTTTCTCTCTTTTTAATGAGGTTTTCCCCCTAAGGTTTTATATGATTACATTTATGAAACAAGCAATAGTCTAGACTTCTTAAGGTTTAATTTCTGAAATAACATTTATTTATAAACCACCTTTCCTTGTGGTTCAAAGCAGCTTACAATAATAGTTAAAAATCATTTCCAATTAAAACCAGAATAAGGTCCTTTCCGCACGAGACCTTAAATCCTGGTTCAACCCTGTCCCTGAACTTACATTCTACACTACATGCAAGCTCACCCCTGTAATTATCTCGGGGTATTTTTTGTTTCCACATTATACTGAGGTTACCCCAGTTTCGCCCCACACATGTTCCGGGATAAACGGGATAAAGGCAAGGTGATGTGTTGCAAGTTGAACTCTGATAAAACCAGGAATGAGGTACAAATGTGAAAAGGACCTAAAATAATGAACCCCAAATCTCTCTCTTCCTGCCCCGCTTGAAAGATGCCTTCCATTCAAATCCACTCAAAAGCCCTGGTAAACAAGCAAGGCCTGCGGTGCCTCCTGAAGATCTCTATGGAGAGCTCCCTATGAGGGAACCTACTCCACAAAACAGGAGCCACAATGGAAAAGGCTCAGACTTTGGCTGATACCAGACAGGCCACTCTAAGTTGTGGGATAGCCAACGGATGGCTGCTTGAAGTCCGTAGCTGGTACATGGGGACATATGGAAGGTGGTGGAGGAAATGGTCCTTCAAGTATGTGGGTCGCAGGTTGTGAAGGGCTTTAAAGGTCATAAACAGCACCTTGAATTGAACTCGGAAACAGACTGGCAGCTGATGTAGCTCTTTCAAAATGGGCAATAGATGTTCCCTGCGGCTAGCCCTGACAATAGTTGGGCTGCTGCATTCTGGACCAGTTGTAGTTCCCTGAGTTAATTGCATTTTATTTGTTTGTAATCCACCCCGAGGTTCTGAAAGAATGGCAGAGTATAAATGAAGAAAGGATATAAATATATACATATTAGAATACAAAGTTCCCTGTTTTGGTTCCATATTCCTTTGCATAAACTGAGGCTACTTTTTGAAACCATCTACCCTGCAAGGTTAATGCTCATTTAACTGATACATCGTTTCCCCAGTTAAGTGTAGTACCTATTAAATGGACAGATTATAGCCTGGTACTATTCATATTTACTCAGAGGTAAATCCCACTGAGCTCAATTGGATTTACTCTCTGGTAAGTGTGTTTGGGATTGCAAGTATAATCTATCGAAGCCCTACTTTAGTCAAATTATTTTTATGTCAATGTGTTTAAGATTGAACTTGCTTGCTTTTAAGTCCAGTGAGACTCAAATCAAAATGTGTTTATGACAGAGGAGTAAGTCCATGGATTTCCTAGAAGAAAGTTTATTTTTCAAATATTTCATACCACACTTTCCTACAAAGCTGTTTTACACAAGGCCAGTGCTGTACTTGGCCTGAAATAAATGGTTCCAATGTGCTTGCATTGGCTAGATTTGCATAAATAATTCTGACTTTTTAAAAACTTGGAATAGGGTTGTCAGGTCCCCCCTTGGCCACTGGCAGGCAATGGGGGTGGGGCTGCCATCTCCAGGCCAGGAAACTCCTGGAGATTTGGGGGCAGAGCCTGGGGAGGACAGGGACCTCAGTGGGGTATAATGCCATAGAATCCACCTTCCAAAGCATCCATTTTCTCCAGAGGAACTGATCTCTGTACTCTGGAGATGAGCTGTACTTCCAGGGGATCCCCAGGTCCCACCTAGAGGCTGGCATCCCTAGTTTAGGAATCATTAAGCAAGGACTGAGATGATAGAGGAGAAGAGGAAGCTCTACAGGTAAAGAATACCAGGTCTGCAGCTTCCAGAATTACCAGGATCTGTACAAATGCTCAGATGTTCTGCTAGAACTCTCCATCCTACTATTTTAAAGTGGTACATTCAGATAAACGTGTGAAGGGTAAAATTGAGATAGGGTGGGATCCAGCAAGTTCTTTCACTCAATCTCACCCAGTTCATCTCCTTACCACAGCCTCCTTCCCATATAATTTTTGCCTGTGCAGGTCCCATGATTCCCGGCACAGCTTTTTGGAAGGTCAAAAATAGCCCCTCTTCTCCTTTTCACTAGCAGAAAAGCTGTATGGATCCAACCCATTGTGTCCATCTTCCTTGTTCCTGACTCCCATGTATTCAGCCACCATTGTGAAAGAGCTCCAGTACATGCAAGCTGTATGTGCATAGGCTCTCTGAGTGATTGGATGAGGCAGCAGGACCCACAATTGGGCATACACTTCTATGTGCAACATAATCCAAAAGCAGTATTTTACCTCAGAGCTTGCTGCTATAGAAGAGACGATTCAACAATCCCACCACTGCAGGCAAATAATCCTCACTGCCAGACAAGCGATCCAACGACTTCCCAGTTGACAAGCTGTTTCCAGCCTTCTTTCTCAAGAGTCGCTCAATATATTGTGTACATCATGGGAACCCCATGGGAAAAGTGAGAATGTTTGGTTCAGAGAATGGAGATTGGTTCCAATGAATGATGTACACCATATATTTAGTGATTTTTGAGAAAGAGTAGTGCGGTAAGAGTAGTGCAGCAGAGGAATTGGCTGCCTAGGGAGGTGGTGAGCTCCCCCTCACTGGTAGTCTTCAAGTGTCAGCTGGATGAGCATTTGTTAGGGATGCTTTAGGCTGATCCTGTGCTGGGCAGGGGGTTGAACTAGATGGCCTGTATGGACCCTTCCAGCTCTATGATACTATGATTCTAACTCCTGCTTTAATCAACTGTGATAACAGCACTTTCAGTGGGTGCTGGTGTCCTGGTGCCAGGGTGCTCAGCTCACAGCACTAGACCATGGAGATGTGGTTTCCCCTTGTGACAATGCCAGGAACATAGAGGAAAACACACTAAAGTAAGTGAACAGAAGGTTATCAGCAGCTGCTTACTGTTTCAGAAAGGCCGATTACATGATTTCTTAGAATGAATGAAGCTTCAGTTTTGAACAATGTACAGACTTATGAAGACAAATAAATGGTCACTATGTGTGTGATTACCTCTTGTTGACTTTAAAACTATATCTAAAATATTCATCACAGACTGAAATATAACAATCAATAAGACCACTCTTTTAGCTATTTATCTGGCTGTACTCCAAATAATAACATGATGATTTATAATTTCTGAGGACACTCACAGTTGAATCCAGAAGAAAAGTTAATATGAGTTGGCAGAGTGGACCAGATTTAGTCTTCTCCCTCTTCTGCTAATGCAGGGGCCTGCAGCCATTTTTGAACAAGATGGGCATCACTTGAATTCCAGCACAGGGTGGTGGGTGTAACCACAAAATGGCTGCTTCAGGAGGTGCAGCTGCACACACAGAGCAAGCACACGGAAAAGAGGAGTAATTTAAAAAATACACTGGGAAAGAGGAGTGAGAGAGAATAAAGCCAACACTGCAGTGGAACTGCCGCTGAAACATTATTTTAATCTGCATACCCAATCAAACCTTCAGTGGCTGACTAGAAGCCTTGCTGGGCAGCATCCCCATGTGGCCCTACCCATTTTCTGAAAACACTTGGTGGGCACCAGTAAAGATGTAAGTGGGCACCTTAGTGCACATAAGTGCCACACTGGAGATCCTGGGTTGTATCAATGGAGGAGAGAGAAGGAAGCAATTTACCTGACTTCCCCTCATTGTTGCAGCACCCTCTACTATCATGCATTTCATTTGCAAGTTTCTCCTGATGCTCTAAGGGTGTGGTCACACAGCAAACTTACAGCGATTTGTTCCTGCTGTAGATTTGATCGGAGATATTTTTAGTGGTTTCATATGATCACACATCCCTTGCCCAACCACTTGCATTGCGTGATGAGGCTCCAGGCACTGTTCAGATAGCCGCACCACCCAAGTGGCGGCATGGCACATTAAAAAAACCCCACCTCTGTGCATGCATACATGCACACATACATATGTGCATGTGCACGTATGCGCATGTGCAAACCATGGCTCCCACTTGGATGCAGCGGTTTCCCCCTGAACAGCGAACAAAATGAACTACCGATGTGTAACTGAGCACTGTTTTATGTGCGCTTGAGTGTTCATGCATTTAATATATTCAGCGCAGGATTGGTCATGCGCACAATGGTGAAAGCTGGGGGGGGAAAGCTACAGCAAGAAGGATGTACAGATGACCTAATCACATTCATAGTGAGAGATGGCTGTCCAGATTCACAGCACAAGTAGTAGGAAAGTACTTGATTTTCCCAGTGTCGGAAAATGTGCTAGATTGCGGGGGTAAGTCTGCTTCGATAAGGGAGACAGAATCAGCTGTCTGATCAGCCCTTTTAAATGCGATAGGGAACAGTTGTGAAACCCAATCAAAATGACCCTGTGACCACAGCCTAAGAGGATTTTCAGGGCAAACAGCCAGCTGCTTGTGGAAAGCAGGGAAACATCTACTTTACCAGCTCCTTCCACAAACGTTTCCACTGAATCTAACACATAGAATGGAAGCAGCAGCACTTCTGCAATCTGTTCAAAAATACATTGGGGGATTAAAAAAAAAAAGTTTAGACACATATGGCTTTTCCTTCCAATATAGAATTGTGTCTCCTTGCCTGCATTAAGGGGCCAAGCAGTGATAGCTGCTGTGTTGTAGTGAGTCTAGAGGCAATGGCAGACCTTGGGTCTTGCCAAATGCCCAACAATGCTAAGTCCTGGTGTCAGTTCTGGTGCAGGGGAAGTGAGAGGATAAATTTTCCCCACTACTGGGATCCATCAATGCTATATGAGCCCTGATCACATATTACAGTGAACATATGTGCATCTGTTTGTAAGAAAGAGCCAACATGTGTTCACTTTACAAATGAAAGCCGGGGCCAGTACCTGGCTATATCTGTGTTTCGATAACACGTTCAGGTGTGCATATGTTGAATGTAGCATGAGAATTACGCTATACAATCAAGAGTACACTGTACATGGATTGTACATGCCTTCACTGTAGCTCGTGAACAGGGGCTATAGCGGAACATGGAATCAGGCCCTGAGGATTCTGACCAAGCCCCCCCATTCCCCCACTTCAGGGCTACAAGCCAGAGGTTTCATCTTCTAGTCCTTTACGTTTCTGGATCTCCTGACTAAATCCTTCGAAATGACCTCTCTAGGTTGGAAGGTGAAAGTGCTGTATTTATCTGACTTGATAACAGCAACAAAAATGGTATGTTTAGCAGAGATCTGCAATTTGGTTTTATATGTTCAGCAAAGAAAACAGATTTTTTTTGTGAGACAGAAGAAAAAATAAATTATGTCTGTTTCAGATAAACGGCTTCCAGTAATGCTTCCACAATGACATTGGCCAAGGAGATACAGTTTTCAATAAGCGTTGAATCTATTATGAATTAGTGAGTTAGTCCACTGTTCTCTGAAGATGGAAGACACTAAGGAATTATTATAGAGATTAGAAATATGTGGGAAATTAAAGTTGCACACTTAATGAAAGGAAAAAAGAAAAAAACCGCGTCCAGAGAATTATGTTTTGATGCCCTACTATCTATTAATATATGAAGCTGCCAAACACCAAGTCAAACCATTGGCACATCTAGCTCAGTATTATTTATTCTGATTGGCAGCAGCTCTCCAGAGTCTCAGGCAGAGAACTCTCTTTCCCAGGTCCTGCTGTCTGAGATCCTTTTACCTGAAGACTTTTGACATGCAGGTCGCAGTTTTCATTACTGGCATCTGCAGTAAAAATGAATTCAGGCTTCTGGTGCTGGGAAAGATCTTTCTCTGCTTGGGAACGTTTCATAACAGTATGTAAAACATTGCCCGCATTACTGCCTGAAACCCTATTGGTACTTAGATTCCTGAGTCTTGGCAGTGGCTTGCTACCTGGGCCTCCATTGTTAAGGCGGCATCCAGGAGCATTCCCAAACTCCTGACCCTTGGCGCTGGCACCAATGGCGCCCCACCGAAGGGTGGTAGTGGGATCCCTACCCCGGACCTGCTCCGACCTAGGCACAGAACCTCTGTCTTCGTTGGATTCAATTTCAATCGGCTCAGTCTAAGCCAGCCTGCAACGTCCTGAAGCGCCCGCTCCAAGTCATCAGGGGTAGAGCCGGACCACCTGTCCAACAGCAGATATAGCTGGGTGTCATCGGCATATTGATATCACCCTAGCTTATGCCTACGGGCAATTTGGGCAAGGGGGTGCATGTAGATGTTGAATAACATCGGGGATAGCACTGCCCCCTGAGGAACCCCACAAACAAGTGGGTACCTCTGGGACATCTGCTCCCCTAACGCCACCCTGTGTCCCAGACCTTGGAGAAAGGAGACGAGCCATTGCAAGGCAAGCCCCTGGATCCCAGTGTCGGCGAGGCGGTGGATCAGTAAAAGGCGGTCGACCATGTCGAACGCTGCCAACAGGTCCAGCAACACCAGCACTGCCATGCCACCTCGATCGAGGTGCCTCCGGAGGTCGTCTGTGAGAGCGACCAGAGCTGTCTCCGTCCCATGACCTGGCCGGAAGCCAGACTGAAACAGGTCTAGCATGGAAGTGTCATCCATAAAGCTCTGCAACTGAATTGCTGCGGCTCTATCAAGTAATTTGCCCAAATAGGGCAAATTGGAGACCGGCCGATAGTTGGTCAATGAAGGCATTGCACTGGCTGCCAATAGCATACTGGATTCGCTTCAAGGTGCTGGTTTTGATCTTTAAAGGCCTATACGGCCGGGGGCTGCCTACCTGAGGGACCACCTTTCCCCACATGTCCCCCAGAGAGCACTGAGGTCGGGGACCCAAAATCGCCTGACTGTCTCTGGCCCAAAAGCTGCCAAACTGGCCAGCTCCAGAGCCAGGGCCTTCTCAGTGGCAGCTCCATACTGGTGGAACAAGCTCCTGGAAGACATCAGGGCCCTGCGGGACCTTTTACAGTTCCGCAGGGGTTGTGAAACAGAGCTCTTTCATCAGGTCTTTGATTAGGAGCCGCCACTGAGGAATGAGCATTGGAAACCGAACCATCAAGGCCCATGCTAAGTTACCAGCATTAAGACAACTGGATACTGGTCTAAACGCCAGTAAACTCCATCTCTATCAATTGCACTTTATGTATATTAGGGTTTGAATTTTATGCTATGCATTTGTACTCTATAGTATTTGTAATCTATGTATTGCATTGTATCTGCATTGCATTGTATATGCATTGTAATCTATGTATTTAATCTATGCATTTGTATTTTATGGCATTTTAATCTATGTACGCTGCCTTGAGTGTGCATGCACAGGCAAGGCGGGATAGAAATCTAACATAATAATAATGATGATGATTTTTTTTTTTTAAACGACAGCTGGTGAACCTTGTGGAACTTGTCAGGAAACTTCAGGCGGGAAAAGGAGGGTGCGAGAGGCACCAGGAGCCCCTAAAGTTGTTCTGCTTCGATGACCAAGCCCCCATCTGCATGGCGTGTGACTGATCCATGGAGCATCAAAACCACAGAGTGCTTCCAATCGAGGAGGCTTTCCTTGAGTATAAGAAAGAGATCCAGGCTGAGCTGCAGTCTTTGTAGCAAGAGACGGGGAAGTTTAAGAAACAGATAAAGGCTGCTTATCACAGAAGCCAAAAAAAATTTGAAACAGTGTCCCGGAGCCAACCGGGACCGTCCGGCCGCACTCCCGGGGATGCCGGGAGTGCCGCCCCGGCAGCACTCACCCAGTCCAGATGGCCCGTGCCGACCCGTGGAAGGCGGGGGTCTTCGCTCTTCAGCCGGGCACCCCGTCAACGGGGAGAAGACGACGGAGAACCCGGCGGAGTCGAGTCCAGACGGAGAGGAAGCGCAGCGGACGACGGCCCGGGCAGACGAGGAGCGGCGTGGCAGCGCAGGCCCCGGCTTCGTCGAGCAACCCGAAAGACGCGGGCGCGCCCGACCTCGATCCCGCGCACAGCCACCGGCCCGAGACACAGCAGGACGGGAGAACGACGCCCCGGCCGGCAACGCCCAGACGGAAGAGGGTGGGGGCTGGAGGGGCGGGGTGGCGGCTTTGGCTTTGGGGGGATGAGGAGGCACTGGACTGGCTGCAAGCCTGGCAGCTCTACTGAGTACGAGAGAGAGCGAGAGTAGACACAGGCAAGTGACGGCAGTTCCAGGCAGACCCGAAAGAGGGGGGAGTGACGGAACTCCTCACAGGGTCTGTGCCTGAGGCACGCTCCGAGACCAGCGAAGGACCCTTTCCCCTCCCCCATCCACAACAGCCACAGCACCTCCCCGCGTTCAGGGGTGGTCGGCAAGACAGGTGTGAACACGGCAGAGGGTCCAGCCCCCGGGCGGGAGCAGTCGCCGCCTCACAAACAGTTACAACTGGAGAAAAAGAAGACCAAGCCAGCCTTTCAGCTGTTGCACAATTTCCTTGAGAAGGAAGAGTACCTCAGGCTATCCCTGCTGGAAGATATGGAGGAAAAGATGGCGAAGAGGGATGAAGAAAACCGCAGCATATTCTTGGAGGAAGTTTCCCATCTCAGTCACCTGATCACAGAGATGGAGCAGAAGTTCCACCAGTCAGAAAATGAATTTTTAGAGGATCCCAAAACTATACTTAGCAGATATGTGAAGAAGCCAGAGAAGCAGCTGTTGGGACCTCCTTTGGAGCTAGAGGAGGCTCTCAGAACTTAGGTCCTTTCCACACTAGACTTCAAATCCTGGTTCAACCCTATCCCCGAACTTACATTCTACACTACATGCAAGTTCACCCCTGTAATCATCTCAGGGTATTTTTACATTCTACACTACACTCAAGTTCACCCTTGTAATTATCTTGGGGTATTTTTTGTTTCCACATTACATTGCAGTCACCCCGGTTTTGCCCCACACTTGTCCCGGGATAAACAGATGCTGTTATAACCAGGGATAAATGCAAGGTATTGTGTTGCGAGTTGAACTCTGATAAAACCAGGGATGAGATCCAAGTGCGGAAGGGACCTCTCAGAAAACTCCTGCCTTAAAACGGGCTCTGGCCAAATCTCAAGAGTATCTGAAGTGTACACTGGAGGAAGCACTGTGCAACATCAATGTGACTCTGTATCTAAAGACAGCACATCCCCAATTCCTCGTGTCTCCAGATATGAAGAGCGTGAGATGTGGAAGCAGCAGGGGAAACCTTCCAGAGAACCCTGAGCGATTTGATACCCTACAAAGTGTTCTGGGCCGTGAGAAATTCACCACAGGAAGACACTGTTGGGAAGTGAAAGTGGAGAACAGACTGGCAGGGTGGGCTGTGGGTGTTGCTAGAGAATCTGTGAAGAGGAAGAGATGTATCGTCGGTAGTCCTGATGAAGGATTCTGGATTGTGTGAACAGAATGCAATTATTGTTATTCTGTGCCTTGGCAGATGTCTGCTTTGACTTCCACTCAGTCAGTCACTTTATCTACCAGCATTCCAGAAAAAATTCAGGTGTACCTGGACTATGAAAAAGGTTGTGTGGAATTTTTTTCTGTTGAGACAAAGCAAAGACTCTTTGCTTTTCCTCCAACCTCATTCTCTGGGGAGGCACTCTGTCCCTATTTATCACTTTATGAAAAAGCCTCATTAATATGTTGCTCTTGAGGGGAGTCATCACCACGATGGGTGGAAAGAGGTGACATTTTAGCCATTTCTCTAGCTGCTGGAGAGCCAGACCAGGGTTTACAGTCTTAATGAGGTTCGGCAGCACTTCTGGTTCCCATTCACAGACCACAGAGTTTTGCATCTGCAGAGTAAGTGGGTTTGAGAAGGTATATGATCCCTGCATAAACTCCCCAGTGGAAAGTGGATTCCGGGTCTCTCCTTTTGTTGCAGTACTTTATAACACAATCGGATTCTCCTATGTGAGAATGCTATGTGAGGCTCAACTGAGGTTCCTGATGGGGCTTTTCTCCCCTTAAATTTCTTTGTGATGGGTGACAATTCAACCCTTTTATAGTTTTTATAAACCCCCCTCCCATAAAGCTATGCCTGGAGTTATAAAAAAAAAGGAATAGCCAAATTGCACATAACAATACATACACTTTTAAGTTATCCAGAACTCTTCTTCAGGCTGTTTGGTCTTTGCATTTGTTAAAACGTCTTCATTATGTTGTATGCTAATTTGCTGTTCACCGTCTGCCTATATGTATGGACTGTTAACTTCCATTTCAAAGTATCTGAGGAAGTGTGTGTACACATGAAAGCTCATACCCTGAATAAAACTTGGTTGGTCTTAAAGGGGCCCCTGGGCTCAAACTTTGTCCTACTGCTTCAGACCAACACGGCTGCCCACCTGGATCTTTCTCCTCCAGGCTGGATGTTATCGAAAAAGGTAGGAAAGATTCTGGAACACTATGAAAAGTCCTGGTGTGGTCTGTGTCATGCTTAAATATTAGATGCAGATCTGATGCTGGTATCCAGTGACACCCAGCTTTTTATGCGCAAGAGGCCATAAAATAGTCACATTTGACAGAATATATTTTGGAGCAATTATATGTTGCTGCTATATCTTGAACCTAAAGCACAAAAGCCATCTTGGGTTTTTTTAAATCAGTGGAGAATGAACAAATACAGTATCCAACGGGCAGGGCAGAGCCTTCTGCAGTGTGCAGGGGTAGAGGGGCTGGGACTAAATAAGTGATCCTGACTATGAGCCCCAGGGAGCTACAGGCATGTCCCCATCTGCATCTTTAGGACACTGTACAGTTGTGTGTGTCATTTCTCTGTAACTCATTAGCACACATACATTTAGAGATTAAAAAGAATGGTGTTCAGTTTCTCTTCCTATAAAACAAAATTTTAAATAGCAAATACAACGTTGACTAGGCATTAATCTCATATTATATCTATGTTGCCTTTCACATTCTGTTTTTAAAAAATGCATTTTCTGCTTCGTAGATCATTCTAGGCAAATACACTTTTACCTACTCCACAAATATCATATTTAGAAGGCACAATGTAAAGGCTGCTTAAGGGAAACTAGCCAAAAGAAAAGCTTCACATTATTATGGAATAAGCTGTTCTCTGTATGTGAGATGACCAGACTAAGAGTCCAAAATACAGATGGTCCATTTTCTTATGCCAAAAAGAATGGCTAATGAGTTTAGAAAACAAAAGATAAAGCCCTCATAGATGGGCAATTTCCAAGGCATGGCTGTGAAGTATGAGCTCATTAAAATTCCAAAAACTCCATTTTAAAAAAACCAGATTTCCAGATGTAGTGACTGTTGAGATATGTCTGCACACATGAAGACAATATGCACAAAATGATCAGGAATAAGGCAGCAAGGAGACGGAAATTAATACAAATAAACTGTATTTTTATCAACTATGATTTTCAAATCACAGAAAGGGACAGCTCCCTGTATTTGACTTCACAAATTCCCGAATCTATACCACAGACTGTATGCAGGACATCTGCCAACTCTGACTTGGCATCTATCTCACATGCAAATTATGCAAAGCACATAATCAAAACAGAATGCTATCTAAATTAGCCTCATTATATCCAACCAAATCCTCAGGTCATAATACACTTCCCCTGTGACCTTTAATACTGAAGAAACAGTCCATCCCTGTATGGCTGTCATGTGGGAGCAAGTTTCTGTCAGACACTGTGAGGCTTCAGTGTCTGACAGATTCTCTGCAAAACTGGGCCCATGGATCAGAGAAGGAATCAACAGAAGAAGCCCCCAGGCTTGGGGAATCAGGTGACACCAGAGAACCAATAAAGAAAAATCCTGCCATTTGTAACACAGGGCCTGTTTCCCATTTTCAGCCCATTAAGTTACTATGCTATATTTATGACAATTCTGAAATAAAGCCCCCCCCCCCGCAAACAGAAAGTCAACTTCCTCTCCCCAGCAGCAGCAGCAGGAGGAGGAGGAGGAGGAGGAGATCTTTAGGAAGCAATGGTTATGCAGATGAAATTACCTGTGTGGTAGTGATAAGCTATCTATTGTATAGAGCAGGAGTCCCCAGTGTGATGTCCATAGATGCCACAGCACCTGTTGACACCTTTCCTGGTGCCCATCAAGTGTTTTTAGAAAGTAGGTGGGACTTTTGACTAGCAAGGCTTCTGTTTGGCCTTTGTAGATTCGATTGACTTCGTAGATTTTTTTTAAAAAAAATGTTGGGCCCCGTTCATACGAGCCCATTTGGGCCGGGAGCGGGACGGAACTGGGGCGGAGCAAACAGGCGCGATCTCACCTCAACATCTGGCGAGCGTGCCGTCTCCGTCCCTGATCCGTCCCAACGGCCCAAACTGCGCCGCAAAAAACAACCACCTCTCTAGGTGGTTGCATCCATTGGTGCGGCGCAGGCAGGGCTGTGGGATCGGCGGCGCGTCCTTGCCCCGCCGCATCCCGGCCCCCAGCCGTACTGCGCATGCCCGAGCATGCGCAGTTCGGCAGCCTCCCCCCTCCCCTCGGACTTTTCCTCCCCGGCATCTGAGCGTGCCGGGGAGTGCTGCGCCGCGGCTAGGGGATCCGTGGGATCCCGCCACCACAACACAAGGATCTTCACTGTGTCACTGAGGGTAAGCTGCAGCAGCCATTGTATGGCTGACTTTGCTTCCTGTAGCCTCCCATTTTGTTGCAGCCATTTTGTGGCTGCATCCACCACACTTGGTCAAAATTCCAAAGGTGCCCACAGGTTCAAAAAGGTTGGCAATCTCTGGCATAGAGACTATCTAGTATGTAACCAGAACTGATTAGGGATAGGTTTAGCAATACCCCCTCCTTGTTTCTGTTGTTGTCTGGAAGCACCAGTTGGCACAGCTTCAAAATAAGAAGCACCGTACAATACTTCTGTCCAGAGACAGGACGAAAACAAAGAGTGACGGCAATCTCTTACTTGGGGTAGAGACCTGTGCGTACGATCTGCGTTTTGCTTCAGAGGAGACAAGCTACTATTCAATTTATAAAGAGGATTGCTGGAGCAAAAAGAGCTGCACATGTGGTTCTCACCTACCTGTTTATACCCTTTTTAAAATCCTAGCCCCCTAGGAATCAGCTTTTGAGGTAAATCAGGATCATTATTGACAAGAAGAAAGGGAGAAAAAAAATATTAACATTCTTGTAATATTCTCAGTTTTTAAAATAGGGGTTGTCAGGCATAAAGATTTGGATATACTTACAAAACAGTACTAATTGCAACAGAAATAACTGAGGGGGGGGAAGTCATGTGCAAGGGCTTATTCAAATGAAACATGTGGGAATTCACATCCAAAGATAACGATGCCATCTGTTCTACACCATCATTCCTTAAATGTTCTCCCTTAATGACACCTCTCAAAATAGGTGTGGGAGATTACCTTTCACAGTATGCAGCGTGTCTTCATCTCTGATGGGGGAGAGCTGCAGGATTTAATAGGTGATGTTTTAGAAATGTTTGCAATCATTTCCAAGGGGAGGGGGGAACGATTACACTTGCAAAACAAATAGAAGCCCCAGGATAGGGCACCCAGTAAAGCCTCATTGTTGTCAATAAAGAAACACAGCAAAGAATTTTTTTTAGGCCTTGCAAATAAAATGAGCTTTTAAAATAAAATAGGCATACTTTTATCTAAATAGCTGTTTCATAACAGCACTGGCAATATCAGTAAATGGAACTGAGAAGCTAAAAACACAAACAAACAAACAAAAAGCCATCAATATTCATCA
The DNA here is from genome assembly GCF_001447785.1 of Gekko japonicus. Taxonomy (NCBI): domain Eukaryota; kingdom Metazoa; phylum Chordata; class Lepidosauria; order Squamata; family Gekkonidae; genus Gekko; species Gekko japonicus. The sequence goes on from NW_015169777.1 coordinate 1,239,387, forward strand.
GAAGGTGGCTTGTGGTAAAATGGGAGGGGGGGCCCTCCGTTTTCTAAAGGTCCTGATGAAATATAGACCAGGTATGTGGATGACAATGGAGAGGATGGGAAGGACAGAGGGAGAAGGAAGATGAAAATGTGACATCAAAGAGATGCTGAAGTCTTTTATTTAGATTTCACATCTAGATACTAGAAAAACCCAAAGACATGTCATCTAACTAAACACATCAAAGGCCATTTGTTATCAACTTGAAAAATGCTACAATTTCTGACATGGATTTAAACATATTTTACTTGCAACTGGAATCAGATATTTTTACACCATACACTATTGCTCCTATACCATCTTTTAATGCTCAGGATGTCACTCTTAAACATATCAGGTGCGATTCTTTGGGAAGATTTTGTGTACGAGCATCCCTGAAATGAATGAATGCCACCCAAGAACACACAGTGCACCCAGACGAGATTTTATTTTAATATATTAAAGGTGGAATCGGCATACAACGTGGAAGTCACATGGACTTCTGTGAGATTTATTTCAAGGGAGTGCATTTCAGATCAGAGTATTAAGATCGAAAGAAAGATTATTCAAGCACGAGATTCAGCAACTTTGCTGAAGGTCTATCTGGGTCTCAGTCCTTCCAGCAGCAGCTGGTCTCCTGGGACCACTATGAATGCTGCCTTGAATTCCATGAAAGGAGGACAGGATATAACTACATCCAGGGGTCTTTTTGTAGAAAAAGAGCTGCAGGAGCTCATTAGCATAACTCATTAGCATATGCCACACCCCCTGACATCACCAGAAGTGTGTCATAAGGCCACACCCCCTGACATCACCGGAAGTGTGTCAGAAGGCCATACCCCCTGACATAAGCCTTCTGGAGGGATCCCCATTTGGAAGAAAAGCAGGGTTATCAATGTGCACAGAGAGACAGAGACAGAGGAAGAGACAAGGGACTGTTCTTTGCAGTAAAAGCCAGAAGCCTCCTTTAAATAAAATCTAGCTCTGAGCCTCTGGCCTAAGACAACTGCAGATCTGCTTTCCCAATATCAATGTCAGTAGCAACAAATCAAACATTTGGTACCCGGATATGTAGAAGCTATGAAATAGCTAACTGATATTGCCTCTTTATTTCTGGATAGATTTGTCTGTGTAATAGTTTAAGTAGGATCAACTTTTGTGCAGCATTTCTAGGCTAGATGTTACAACAGAAAGATTAGAAGAGCACAGCAGATCTGATAGTTTTGAATAGATTACTGGGCAGGCCGCAGGAGAATTTAAAATCTGGAATACCCAGGTTCAAATCCCCACTCAGGCCATAGAAACTTGCTGGGTGACCTTGGGCCTGTTACACTCTCTCAGCCTAACCTATCTCACAGGATTTCTGTGACAATAAAATGGGGGAAGGAGAGTGATGCAAGCTACTTTGGGCCCCCATTGAGGAGAAAAGTAGGGTATAAATGAATTAAGTAAATTAATAATAAATATAACAAAAATAAGCTACTGGGGTCCCTACTGGGGAGAAGAGAACAGATGTTTATAATCAATATATACTAATTATATTCATACAAATATAAAAGAACTAGCTTCCATCATTCCTTTCCTTGTTGTGCTACTGCATAAATTAGTTTGCTCTGGAGACATTTTTCCTGAACTAAAACAAAAATGTATGAGCTGGAGGCTA
>NW_015169777.1:1241402-1247394 GCF_001447785.1 Gekko japonicus
CATAATATCAGGCCATAGCACATTGCAATAAAGCCCCTACAACTGTATACAGAAATACTGAGCTTCCCTACCATTTGCCACAACTAGCCCACCACACAACCAGGATCAAGACTCCTAAGTGGACCAACAGACAGGCATACACTCGTTTGAGAAACTGAGTATTACATTACAACACCTCTGGAACATTACAGATCAGTAGAGGCAGCACTGCACAGTGGTCAGAGTTGCAGATTGATGTGGGGAGACCCAGGTTTGTATTCTCACTCTGCTGGCTGAGTGACCCCGGGCCAAATCTCCCCTTCTCTACCTAACCTACCCCACAGGGTTGTTGTGAGGATGAAATGGAGACTCATGGGCAGGGTCCCCAGCTTCCCTGGCAGGAACACTATGTTAAGAAATCTCTCACAATTATGCAGCCATAGCAGGCAGGAGGGAAGGAGGCGAATACCTCCAGCGCCAGAGACTTGTAGAGGAAGAGTCAAATTTGGGGGCTCACCCGTGCACCAGAGGGCCAAGGCAGCAGGAGGCAAGAAGCCTGGGCGAGCTGGGCTCCTCCATGCCTGGCAGAAGATGAGGTGCAGAGGCGAGAGGTGGGCAAGCAGAAGAGGCACTCAGCCAGCCGCACAAGCTGTGTGCAAAGAAACTCCCGCCGCCCCAAGTTTCAGGGCTGCCTCGTTAAAGGAGTGCGGAGGCCAGACTCGCAAATGAGAAAAAGCAAGCTCAGGGTTCGTGGGTCGCATTTTGGGCTGTGGAAGAGGAACCGTCTCCATTCCTGGAGTTCTCTCGAGTTCCTGCGCTTTTGGTTTTGCTTTTTGCCAATCCGCCTCCCAAGACTGCTCCAGGTGCTGCTGGGGCTTCCCGCAGTTCGGCCCCATTATATCCTATGGGCCATTGAAGTCAATGGCAAAAACATAGGGTATATTCTGGGGGCTGGAGGAGAGGGGCTTTGAGGGAGAGGCTCCAAAATCGCAGGGTAGCTGAGTTCTGCTGATAGGATGGAGAGCTGAAGTAGGATCTGACGAAACAACCGGGTGGCTTTCTGGAGGTTCATACAACTTCCTCTTTCCAAAGAGATTTTAACTGAACATTCTTAGCCTATGTGAGTGTACGGGGCAGTCACTCAAGAACAAACGCTAGTCACAGCTGCCCAGTAGGGGAATTACTAGGCAAAGCAAGCAACCCTACTCACCTTCAATTCTCCTTGCATGCACCTAAGTGCAGCGAATATCTCTGTTTGTTTCTCTTCTCATTTTGTTCTTTAGTTCCTGATTAATACCAACATTTACAAACTTTTAATGTCATACTGTTAATGTCATTCTATGTTAGTAAGCTGTTTCTGAGGTAAACTCCTTTTGCCTAGCTTTCTTGGCTGCAGAAATAAGTGGGGAAAGCATGCTTGTTTTCAGGGCAAAGGATGAGAAAATTCTTGCATGTGGTCTTGCACATACAAGAATTCTTACATGTGGTTGCCACAGTCCTGGGCACCCTAACCCCTGGGAGTGAAGGGGTGGAGCATGGGCACAGCCCTAAGGGAAACAGTAGCTCCATAATAGACATAAACTCCTAACCTGACAAAAAATCTTGCCCCAGTAAGACAATCACAGCAGGAGCTCACTTTGGCCTTAACCCAGAAAGATATGCCAAATTTTTGATGCATACTTGCAAATTCAGATGGGGGGTACGCCATGAGCTGGATTTTTACATATCTAAGGATTGCTGGGAAGAACACTTTTTAAAATTATTTAACGATCCAATTGAGGAATACAACATAGTTGACATTCCCACGATAAAGCCACCAACCAATTCACCAGATTGGCCACCTGTATCTATTACTGAAATAAAACCTCTACTTCCTGCAATCAGAAATAATAAAGCCCCAGGTGAAATTTTTCTTCCCCCTCACTTGCTGAAAGTGTCTCAGAACCGGTGGGCATATGTACAAATTTGTGACACCACTAGCCCACAGACTACTCAGCTCCTTATATCCTGCTTGCATGTTTGGACAGTTGTTGACACAGTCAGCTAATATATCAAGCTCTTCATCTGAACTCTCTAACGTAACTGATGAGCAAAGAACCACAGCCTAGGATCAAGATACAGGATGGATGCATATATTAGTTATGCAGTTTGCACTAACATGCCATGCGTGTTGGGTAACAGAGAGAAAGGGGGTTAAAAATAAGAGAGAAGGAAGAAGACTGCAACAAGGGAAAAAATGGGGAAATCCAACTGGGGGAAAAAGAGAAGACTGACTCAGTGTCAGCTAGCTGTCATTTTTCATGTGTAGTTGTCCGTTCCTGACTGTGGTGCTACTGCACATGCTTGCTCGCTCGCTTTGCTAACTTGTTGTAAACAGCAACAGGGAGGCGCTCCTAAGACCGTGCGAACTGGTGCTGCCAGACTGGGTTATCTAACTAACCTTGAGGACGAGGGAGGGCTTGCGTTCCACCACTGGTGTGAATATTTCTGCTCTCATGAGGCACGGAGGCTCTCCCGCTCATTATGTAACCTCCCGCCGGGAGAATTCCCGCCCGCGCACTTGGATTTCATTTGCTTAGCCATTTGCAGCATCACATTATATGAAGCCATGCATCCACCCCATTGTCATTCCTAACAATATCCCTGTAGACCATGTCAACAGACCTGTAATCTAATAAAGCATAACGTTTCCCTGGAATCGTGTGTGGAGATTTACTTGCTGTTGAACCTGACACTCAGTCACTCAGCTCCAGTCCTGTCTTATATTTGCTACCATTTGTGGGCATCTCCCCAACACAGCAAACAGAGATGAGTGATAGCTGAAGATGACTAAAGGGGGTTATTGGATGGACGGGAGGCTGTTCTGCCTGTGAGGGGAAAAACAGCTACTCAGCTGATCCATTCTTGAACCTATGGGAGTGTTGCTCCAGTATCCAGTCTCCTTCTAGAGGGGAGATGGAATGTTGGCAGAAAGCACAGCAGGAGTTTAGTTAAGGTCTGCCTCAGCAAAAGAGAAGTTTGAAGCATGGTAGCACCTGGTAGTGTGGCAGAGTGGTTTAACTCTACCTCTGGGAGAGGACAGAGTACCCGGTTGTGAGGCCGGTCTCTGGTGATAAGCAGGCCTGGTACCATTTAGTCTGACTCTTATGAAAGGAAAGGCTGGGGTGGGCAGAATCCTGTGCATCTAACCTAGTGGCTATTCAGTGAAAGCCTGTTTGTACCTGCAAGCATTAAAGAGAATTCAAACCGCACTCTGAAGCCACAATTTAAATGTACATGCCTCGGCTAAGTTTCTCCTTTGGCTATCGGGAAACCTGTGCTGCTGATCTGTTCTTTAAAACCAACCTGTAAATAAATAAATCTTCATTATTATTTACATACAATGCTTGCTTCAGTGATCTCCACATTCTTCTTGCTCACCACAAAACGTACCTCATGCCGGTGAACCCACTGGCCTTCACACTTGCTGCCCTAAGAACATCTTGTAACACCGAGAAAGGTTTACAGTTTAAAACAAGCCTGGTACCCCAAAATCGTAAGAGGCTATGGGGATCCTGTCAGTTGGTAGAAATAGCCTGCCACAGGAAGAAAAAAAGGGGCAGATGAAGAAATGGGGCAAAACCAGATGGGAAGGGAATTAGGTGCCATCAACTAATAGCTCAGTCAGCCACTAAGCATCTTTGAGGGTGTATTTCTACACCCAATCCCACTCTGGTGGGTATCTTGCTAGTCTCAAATTATCTGGGCAAATCTTGGAACAAAACACTTCATGAATTGCTATGCATGTCCACACTCTCCCTGGAAATCTTTTCACAGTATAAAATGCCCATCGTGGGTTCACATACAAAAGCATGTGCTACTGAAGAGAGTAACTAAAAAGGGGATAGAGTATTAAAAGGGGAAAGAGTATTCTACACTGTCTGCCTTTAACTTTTCATCAGAAAATGGGTTTCCTTTGGTTATGTACATGAAAGCATAAAACAGGACAAAGATTTTGTATCTTATTTGAGGGAATGTACCTTTATAAGTGTCAGCAAAACTGCAAAATCTCACATCAGTTCTGTCACAACGATTTGCTTTGCACACTGTTCAGGGTACAAAAGCACTTTCAGCATTACAGCCAAAATCACTGGCTTCAGCTGCAATGCACATAAGCATTTCCTCCAGAACAGCCTCATTACAATCACTGGGTCTGATCCAAAGTTAATGGGATGTGATTCTATTTCTGCTTTTAAACTTGTAAACACACTGCCTTTATGTGGTAGTTATGCCATTGTAAATCGGATAATTGCTGTCTGCACCTGGATACATTACAGGTAGGCTGCAGTTAAGCCCTGGCAGATTACTTCATTGTATCTGATGTAGTAGGCTGAAGCCCAGAAAAGCTTATGGTACAATAAATTTGTTAGTCTTTAGGGTGCAACAGACTGGTCAATAGTGAGATACCTCCAGCTACTAGCTAGAGTTAAGCATGGCTGAAATTGAGAGGCAAAAGCAGCATTTATTTATTTTTTTGTATGGCATTCAAGGGAGCATACATAATAACTGTGCACCAAAGGTGTGTACATGAATAGGATTCACCTTGTAGATGAGCCCCATAAAAACATAGGTAAAATCTCTGTCCACAGGTGACTGGGAATAGTTGCACAGGCATTTTCTCTTTACTGAACTGGGGCAATGTATGCTGATACACCTGGCCTAGCATAAATGTTACAAGATAGGTAGTTGTTGCTAAAAGAATCATGCACTGATACACACAAATGTATCCAAGCAATGTTGCAGCAGAGTTTACCATAAGATATGATATGATATAAAGCTATAACATACACAAAGATTATCTCAAAGAGTCTTGCAAGGTCATTTTATAAAAAAGACTGACACAGCCGAATATGAGAAAAGACAGAGAGAAGTATCTGAAACAGAAGCTCAGCTAGAAAGGGAAAAGAAATTATCTCAACTACAAGCTAATGGAAGAGAATCAGCTGATGTGTGATCTGCTGGCATTAAAAGGACAAGGGCTAATTGTAGAACCATCTAAATGAAAAACAGTCTTGCAAAGGCTGTTTCTAAAGCAAGAAAGGCAACATCAAATGCCTTCAGAGATTTAAGAATATTTGCATATAAATGTTCTCACGTTAACCCTTCCACCGCAGAGAAAGAAGTATATTGCAAAAAATGTAAATAACTTACATTTATTCAAGTAGATCCAGTTCACATTCAGGCTGCAGTCAAAGGAAAAGAAAGGAGCCTAATCTAAAGAGTACTTTCCCTATGACAAATGGCCAGCTTGCCCGGCATCATGTGTGTGGGGGGGGAGTGTGAGGGCACTTGTATCTACAGCAGAGACATGCAGAGATATGTGTCTCCATGGAAGGCCATGTGCAATGAGTGAGAGGACAAAGGGAAAGAGGCTCAGAGAGCAGCTCCCAGGTTAAAACAAAGAGAGGCACCCCCAAACAAAGAGATAACACCTATAAACACTTAAGAGTGATGCAGCCCCCCCTTGCCATGTCCAGGCATGCGGAGTCGCTCACTCCCAACACTTTTCACCCCTTTTAAAATTGTTAGATTCTTTAATATCAGAACTAGCTGAACTAAAAAAATTAATCTAATAGTCACTCCCATTCGCTTTAAAAGGAAACAAATGTCCAAGTGTTATCTTTCCCCCCAAGATTTTTGGGACAAAATTGTCAGCTATCACACTCCTCACTCAAAGGATTCTTTCCACCAATTTTGACAGCAGATTATCGTTATCTAGGCAATGCAGAGTGGGCACAGGGAGGCATGAATTGGTGTATGAATACGGTTTTCCCTCAAGGATGGACAGAAAGGTCTATGTTCCGCTTTTTTTTAACAGAAAGGGAACACATATGAAGAAAAAGAAGAGTTGGTTTTTATGTCCCACTTTTCTCTACCTTATCCTCCTCTCACCACAACAAGCACCCTGTGAGGTAGGTGGGGCTGAGAGAGTTCTGAGAGAACTATGACTGACCTGAGGTTACCTAGCTGGCTT
>NW_015169777.1:1247505-1292606 GCF_001447785.1 Gekko japonicus
GGCTTATCACACTTCCCCTTTATAGCCCAGTTTTTGTTTAGACTTTTCTTAACTGGCTTTCTTTATACCTGAAGGGATGGGTTAACAGTCCACCTCCCCTTATTGGGACTAATAGCAGCTGGAAAGGGTGTGATTTATCATGGAAAAGGTATGACTGTTTTCCTGGATAACCCAAGCTAGCCCAATCTCATCAGATCTTGGAAGCTAAGCAAGGTTGACCCTAGTATTTGGATGGGAAAACACCAAAGAAGTCCAGGGTTACTATGCAGAGGCAGGTAATAGCAGACTACCTCTGAATGTCTCTTGCCTTGAAAACCACCATAAGTTGGCTGTGACTTGACAGGAAGCAAAGGAAGAAAAGGAGATTGGTTTTATACCCTGGCCTTCACTCGGAGTCTCAGAGCGGCTTACAATCTCCTTCCCTTCCCCTCCCCACCAGAAACACCCTGTGAGGTAGGTGGGGCTGAGAGAGCTCTTTGAGAACTGCTCTTGAGAGAATAGCCAAGAGAACTGTGGCTTGCCCAAGGTCATACAGCCAGGTGAAAGTGGAGGAGTGGGGAATCAAACGCGGTTCTCACAGATTAGAGTCCGCACACTTAACCACTACACCAAACTGGCTCAGGAAGGAAGGAAGGACATTGAGAGATCTCACCTTCCAAATCAGTTACATTCTATAGGGAGAAGATCTAACATGATCTCTCACATCTTGTTTGCTAGGGTGTCTGTTTTTACTGGTAAGGGGGCAAAGCATTCTGCCTCTGTTTCCCTACTCCCAGTCTGTCTGCAGGGCAGGGAAGTTACCTGTTCCTCTTATTCTTCCTGGGACTCCTATTCTTCCCTGTTTCTGCAATGCTGCCTGCCTTCCAAATGTTACAAACAGTATTTCCTCTGTGTCTGTGTACCTCAAATGCCATGTCTGTCTCTCCACAGATACAAGCAAAATCTCTGACATAGCCTTTGCTTCTGTCTCCACCCCAGGACAGCTACATACCAGGAGGAGGGTGGGAGCTGCCTTTGTGACTTTCTCCCATCCTTCCCTGTTTTGCTTCCAGTGAATAAAAGCAAAGCCTTTCCCCATGTCTACCTAGTACATATAACCATGCCAGATAATGGGAGAGCTGAGGTAAACAAGACCCAAGATTTTTACATAATATGAAAACTCTTCCAAAGGCATAATGATCGGAAAATAAGTGGCAGAAGGTGGAAATTATGGGCAAAGAAATGCCTATTAGGATGACTCTGGACTTCCGGTCTTTCGGCGCTTCAACGATGGCTGCATCTCTTGGCTCCTCCGAGAGATGTGTGCCATGAATCGGGGATTAGGAGGGAGCGTGACTGTGCACGCTTCCCCATGGAGCCCATAGGTATATGGGCTCCCAGCCAGGGGGCTTTGGAGAGCCCTACCTCCGGCCGTCAGCCGGTACAGGGGGGCTGCTCTCTGCCCTGAAGGTCCTGCCCTGATTCCCAGAATTGGATTAGAAGCGACCACCGGATCAAGCGTTTGGAGGTTTAGCGATTTTCTCAGCCTGGCGTGATCCCAGGGGCCGTCTTAAGACCTGGTAGATCGATTTAAGGACTGATGAGTGAGTTTTTTAGATGTAGATTTTTCCCTTCCCAATTCCTTTTGTAGTTCTATAGAAAAGCAAATAAAAAAAAAAATCCCCTTTGGGGGGTAAAAAAAAAAAGGATGACTCTGTTTGGCTAGAAGATGGGCCAACTGTTCTGGGCAGATGTCTTCCCTGCCACTTAATTATCTGTTATATCGTTCTCTCCTCCCTGCCTTTCTCGCCTTCCAGGAAATGAAACATAAAATCCAGGAGCCAGAATGACTGAGGTATCAGAACTTATTTTGTTCAGATCAGATTTAGAGTATTTGTTTCCAAATAGGGAGTGGTTTGGATTGAATTGATTAGTAGATATCCAACTGCACACCTTCAGATGCCTGTCTATAAAGTGACATGTCCTTGTCTTCCTTTGTCATGGCTTGCTACAACTGAAATAGCTGTGAAATAGTAGAGGATCTGCTCCAAAGAGCTGGGTATAGGCCTGCATAAGCAGTAGCTTGCCCAGTTCCTGGTATGAGAGTGCATATTTGGAGTCTCTTTGCACATGGTTGACCATGAACAACTGGCTTGATCAAGATGATACCTCATGTCATGAAACAAGATCATTACAATAGCATTATATAAGCAAATACACCAATGTCAGGTGTTCAGGCTCATAGAGCCAATGTGATACTATAGGCTCCTGTGATTTAAAATGTATTGCTTCTCTTGTGCACATTTTTGCCACCCTCCCAAATTCTAGCAGTCTGCATCACTTCCAGTAAATGCCTTCTTTAACCAAACCTAAAATCTTCACCATGTAGTATCCATAATTCCCCTGGGCATTATCAAAACAGCAGCTGAAATGGGAGGGGGTGAATCAAGATTTGTATCTAGAAGTGATTGGGGGATGTATTTTTTTTTACATGTGATGTAGAAATAATTATACATTTATGCTTTTAAGATCTTGCTCATGTTTACAAATACAGATGAGAAATTATAGTTTTTGTAAGCATTAATGATCACTGCAGCTTGTTGCTGAAAAAAACATTCAGTAATATGCAATTTCAGTTTGATGACTCACAGCCCTGTTCCTGGAGCTCTAGGGAGTACAACAGTAGTGCACTGCAGGTGAATAATTATCATAATTAGGGGACTGCAAATAAAACAAATGGTGGTAAATCCCATAAGTGTTTGCAGACTTCCATTACATGCCTTTCCGTATTACAATGCCAAACTGCAGGGAGCAGAACTGACTCAATCATTCTGTTTGTGCTCATGGAAAGAGGTACTACAGTACAAAGTGTCATGGCTGTGACATTTCAAAGGTTGTTAGAATGTATTCTTGTAACCTCTGGGGCCTCTGCATTAGCAAAACATATATTGCAAGTCATCTAGGGAAAATCAGACACAGTGTAATTCTAAACAAAGTTGTACCCTTCTAAGACCATTGATTTCTATGGACTTAGTGGAGTGTAACCCTGTTTAGGATTGCACTGTCAGCAGGGCTATTTTGGGGCAGGAACGCACAGGAACGGAGTTCCGGCTGGCTTCAGAGTTGGCCACGCCCACTACAGCCAAAACCTCTGTGTGTGCGTGGCTACAGAGGGAAGGCCTGGACAGCGCCCCCCCCCCAGTGACTCCGAGGCGGGCAGGCCGGGGGGGCCCTGGAAGAATCGGGCCTGTCCACTTGCGTCTTCCTTTCGTTCCAAGGGCTGGCTTGCCCAAGCTCTCTGCAGCCACAGGGCACCCAAGCAAGCCAAGGGCGGGCATGGGGGTGTGGCCTAATATGCAAATGAGTTGTGTTGTCGGGGTATGTGGCCTAATATGCTAATTAGTTTCTGCTGCTGGGTGTGGCCTATTATGCTAATGAGTTCCTGCTAGGCTTTTTCTACAAAAAAATCCCTGTCAGGCGCCATTCCTTTATAGAAAGCCGAAGTTTAAGCTGATATTTTCCTGTATGTATGTATCTGAAAACTGATGTGGTGTGAGACATAAATGGGTGTGTCTGAAAAGTGGCCCATTGTATATTAATTTTACATTTTCTCCATATAAAAAGTGGGAGTGTACATGTTTGTTCATGAAGCTGAACAGCAATAAAAAGCTTGATACCAGCACTAGAATTTTAGAGGGCCCTGGCCAACAGACCTTTTGTCGGCTCCCATCATTGGTGAAAGGTGGAGAGAGTGAACAAAGCACTCTGGAATCCTCTGCTTAGCTAACTCTCATAAGCAAGCCAAACCACACAGCAATTGCTTTTTAAAACTCACTTCCAACTCCCCCTGATGTAACGAAAGGATAATTCCAACATTCTTCAGACCAGTGCTGCACAGGAACTGTATAATTTCCCCTTCTACCCCACTCATTTGGACTGTACCAGATCAAATTCTTTTGGGTTGCACCAAATCAAACTTCTGTATCTAACAAACATAGTTGCCTATAGTCAAAAATCCATAAGTTTCTGCAAACCCAAGACAACCTCCAAATATGCAGAAAAATATGAAAAGTAAAAATAAGTGGGACTCAACAAATCAAAGAACTTTAACAACTTGTGAGACGTTCTGAGTTGCCAAAAAAACACACATCTAAAACAATTTTCCTGAAACCCAGAATAAGAGATGAGGAAGCAGGAGTGGAAAGTCTTTGTGGGTCCCCCTCTTATCCAGTATTAATCTCAAACAATATCCTAGATTCATCCCCACAGTTCCAGAAGAGTTTAAAATATGAAATTCATCCGAAGTTATTGTACAGGATTAGTCCACCCAGGCCAGTCCGGGGATGCAGATGACACCCAGCTCTATCTGATGTTGGGCGGTCGGCCGGCCTCTAGTCCAGAAGATCTGCACCGGGCGTTGCAGGCTGTGGCTGGTTGGCTCCGAGTGAGTCGGCTGAAGTTAAACCCAGCGAAGACGGAGGTCCTGGGCCTGAGTCAGGGTGGTCTAGGGTTGGGGCTCTCTCTCCCGACCTTTTGACGCCAGTGCCGGAGGTTAGGAGTTTGGGAGTGCTCCTGGACTCCTCACTAACTATGGAGGCCCAGGTAGCAGCCACTGCTAAGTCAGCTTTTTACCATCTTCGGCTGGTGCGACAGTTGGTTCCCTTCCTCAACTGCAGCGACTTGGCCACAGTGATCCATGCGACGGTCACCTCGAGGCTAGACTACTGCAATGCTCTCTACATGGGGCTGCCTTTGTCGCAAATTTGGAAGCTGCAGCTGGTGCAGAATGCTGCAGCCAGGCTGTTGATGGGTCTTCCTAGTAGGGAACACATCCAGCCTGTGCTGAAAGCGCTGCACTGGCTGCCGATAGCGTACCGGATCCGCTTCAAAGTGCTGGTTCTTACCTTTAAAGCCCTATATGGTCGGGGTCCAGCATACCTAAAGGATCGCCTTTCCCCATATGTTCCCCCACGGGCACTACAGTCAGGGTTGCAACACCTTCTGGCAATGCCAGGCCTGAAGGAGGCCAGACTGGCCGCTACCAGGGCCAGGGCTTTTTCGATGGCGGTTCCTACCTGGTGTAATGAGCTCCCGGAGGAGATCCGGGCCCTGCAGGACCTAGGGCAGTTCCACAGGGCCTGCAAGATGGAGCTCTTCTGCCAGGCGTTTGAGTAGGAGCCGCCACTACTGTACCATCATCACCTGGCCCTGGAAGAAAGAACATCGGCACTACGCGGAGCAGACGACACTGAGTTGGTAGAGCAGCAGCATACGTCATCTCGATAGAAGATCAATTGGAACATCTGGAGCACCTTATATTGTATTTTTGTAGAATGTTTTAAATGGTTTTAAATGTTTTATGTGTTGGCTGGTGCCTGACTGTAAGCCGCCCTGAGCCCGCTTCGGCGGGGAGGGCGGGCTATAAATTAAATAAATAAATAAATAAATAAATAAATAAATAAACAAATTAGCAATAAGAAGGATCTTTATTCAGTACAGAGTTTAGCATAGACTACCAGAGATTACAAAAATAACAAAGGCTAGGGCTGTTTGCCTTAACTAAACATTAATGATTCATAGTTACCACATCAGGAGTATTCATCAGTCCAAGATAGTCCAAGTACCAAGGGATTTTGAAGGGAAATCCCATTTTTGCACCCCATATGCTCCAAGTCACAAAGCAACTCTTTGTCTCTCAAGAGACAGCATTTCAGGTGCAATAAAACAGACAATGACAGGGGAGAGAGCAAGTGCAAGAGACTTGAGAATAGGAAGAAGAAACTCACTCCCATAGGGATCAAACAATTATACCCCAATTCCAGTCACAAATTAGATGTGACCATCAGCCAATTGCGAGTGGGCATGGGTGTGCCCAATTGTTGGTTCCCATGGTTGCTAACATCAGGTTTGTGGGATTGGCTGGAAGTTTGGAGACCCTGCCTGCAGTCAGCTGACCCAAACTCCAGCTACTTCATTGTGTACGTGACTTGTCGCATGTGGGCCAGAAAGTGTAGCCATGAGGTCTCGCTTTTGGCATGAAAGTGTGAAAGAATGTGGGTTTATGGCATGGCTATTGAGGCCATGTGGCCTCGCCATTTGGCTTGCAACAGGAAACAAGACACAGCATGTTACCATAACGTAATCACAGGAGAAGGCATGTGGATATAGAAAGCAGAAAGCAATTCTTCTATACAGTTATCACTGAAAATATATTTTAAAAATCCAGCCATTTGTCAGCCTAATTGTATGAAATTATTCATAGGAGGCCTAGTTAAGACCAAAGGGAAAACAAAGCAAATATCATGTGGCCCCTTTGCTTGACATTTTTGTTTCACTTCGTACAATCTCCTCAAAGGAACCCTGACAGCCTCAGAACCTTAGTATCTGCACTACCTTGCTGCTGTCTGGAGCTGGTCCATGGCTGGGAATATGCGGCATGGGCAACCGCTCTCTTTTCTACTGGAGAGTTACCCTTTTTTTTGGCTTTGTGCATCTCTGGCATCCAGTAGAATTCTGAAAGTTACTGTTTTGTCCTTTCCCTGATTACGAAAGGAAGGAAGCATGTTGGAGGACCTGAGTGGTATCATATTCCTGCCAGCTGAGTTTCTGACTGAGTTCAGGGGGGGGAAAGGTGAATTCTCTGGGCAGTGGGCTGCTCTAGGAGTGGTATTCTAGTTAATGTGCATCTGTGCTTTTACTATGCACAGATAGAGCTCTTGTAGCACCCCAAATACAATGCTTTTCAATGGAATCCATTCACATACTCAAGTGCCAGCCATCAAGTGATGAGAAATCAAGTAATGTACACGTGTGTAAATCAGACTTAAGAACTCTGAATGATCCAGGTTCAGACCCTGAAGATCTTCCAGCAATGTAATAATCATGAAAACTGTCCATACTGTTTTCTCAGGCTTTAGAAAAAGTAGCGTCTATATCTGCAACATAACAAGTGGCTGAAAGATTTTTGTTTCCAGTTCACCTCCCTTGTGTAACCTCACAGTTTGTTACCAGGAAGACAGTGTACGGAACATGATCCTCCCCCCCCCAAATAAAAACCAATCAGAAAGCAAAAGGACATGCTGCTTTCCTCCCTGTCAATGGAAACTCCTAGAGTTGGACTAAAATAATTGAAAAGATGCCGAAACATGAGACATACAGTTAATCCTGAAGCTAGATCTAAATCTTCCTGGAAAAGCTACTGTATTTGGTATCCTGTACTGTGGTAAACCAAAATATTAAAGAGTCATTAGTAATTACCATAACATCCCATTGGTTAACTGTGCTATACATATGACTTATTCAACAAAACCCACACACAAGGCAGAATGCTTATTTTAAAATAGTTTGAAATATATTTTTCCAACATCAGCTCATCATGAGTTGTTTTTCCACTAACAACCTTCCAGTCCAACACCTCAAAGAAAGGAAAAAACCCTTCTGTCATAAAGAATTTTAGGTGGGTAGGGAAGGATCTGTGTTTGGACTAACAACTTCTGTTAAATTCATTTTAAAATGAAGCATTTCCTTCAACTTGCTACTTCCCAACCTTAAGGGCATACCCTTCTATTTTGCTTTCCACAATGTTTATTTTCGCTGGCTATACAAATGTCTCTTGGGATAAGTTAGACTAGAATGAATGTTGACATGAATCTTGAGCTAACAGTCAGTCAGAACCAAGCCTTTAGTGCAAGTGCTTGCCAACTTGCATTGCAACTTATTTCTGACTGCTATACCAAGATAAACCAAGCTCTAAAACAAGCACACGACTTCTCAACAACCAAACAGATCTCAGCTCATGCCAGTTCATACTCCCACCTATCTGGGAATCCTATAAATGCAACAGGCACAAACAATATGTATCACATGCTTCTGTACATCCATATACCTGATCTTGCCATACTTTCACCTCTTTAGAGGGATGGACTGATCACATTTTATTAATAAATGAAATTAATCCATGGAAGACTGGTGCGTGCATATATCTCCATCAAGATGACATTATTAGAATCCCAGATAGAAAAAGGACTATTTCACACATAGTCGGGAATGTAAAACATATGGAAGGTTCCAGGCGTTTGGAATTCCATGTCCTTCATCACTGCACATATAAGCTTTCATGAGAATCAGGGCATACATACCTAAACAGGTAGACCCTGTTTGTACAATCCGTACACTTCTTTGAAGCAGTGGAGAGCAAGGATGGCTGCCATGGGACAACTGTGGCAGTTGTCCCAGGGCCCCATGTTGGCAGGGGCCTCATGCTGGAGTGCCCCAGCTGCACCGCTGCTGGCCTCTCTGCAGTTGCAGTGGCTACTCCTGCTACCTGCCTGCATGATCATGGCAGTGGCTTGCATGTCCATGTCCACCCTGCTTGGACCCATCCCCAACTCTACCCGAGTCCGAGTGCAGCTTGGAAGGCTCCCAGAACAGCTCAGTCACTGGGACAGAAGTGAGCTATGAGGCTTTTACAGCGGAGACACACAACCCCTAGCAAAGCTTTTAGGATCTGGCTCGGCCAGAAGGAGAAATGGCAGCAAGGGCACCGCAGGATTGCTTGGAGTGTTGTTTGCCTGCCACCAGAGCCTCACTGCCAATCGCATCCCTACTCTGTCCCCACTGCATTTATTTGGCTGCAGCCTGGAAACTGTCAAACGCAGCAGTAAAAAAGAAGACAGAGGCAATGATCCTTCAAATTGCCACATCCGTATAACCTGCCTTTTACTTTCTGAAACGATCGTGAAATTTAATTTTGTGTTATTTATTGATCTTGCCTCCATCCCTGCCCGTACGCTGTTGGGATGCAAAGTGTCAAAAAGATGCTTGGAGTGGTGTGTGTGTGTGTGTGTGTGTGTGTGTGTCTGAGGAGCAGCCCCTCCAAGAAGGGGAAGGGGCCCTTGAAGCCACCCTTGCCAGCCCTGCATGGAGAGACACTGCTGCTGGATGGCTAGAGGTGGGGAAGGGCTTGGAAAGAATGATGGGCATGGATGGGAATGGGTGCCTCAGACTGATCCTGGGGGCAGGAGCCAAGCCTGGAGTGGTCCGAGTTAAAGGGGAGACAAAAGCATGATATATTTATATAAATAAATATAAAAATAAAGGGCAGTTAAATCAGTGTTTTTGCAGGAGGCAAAAGGGCTGTTGGAGGAGGGGCCCCCCAAAGGCTCATGGCATGGAGGTGCCCAGCAGTTCAGGCTCTGCACAGGCAGGAGGCTTTCCAGCATGTGCAGCCCCAGCAGGAGGCCTGGAATTGGGCAGCTGTTGCTGGAGAAGGGCTAGTGAGAGGTGGAGCTGAAGACCCTGATGGGACCTTTTGGCATTCGACGCGCAGATCCTTGCCTTGCCTACTGTGCATAAGGTCAGTACGTACAACTGTTGTTTGTCACAGTTTGGATGCTACTGGGAAGCTTCCTCCCTCCCCCCCATAATAATATTCGATTCAATTGTTCAGGGGAACCACCTCTTGCCTCCTTGTGGCCCATTGCAGCAGTGGGAGAAACTGGGGGGGAGGGTCTGGAATGACATCAAGCGGCGGCATCCTGGCAGTTAAACAGAATGCTAGAGTGTTGTGGCAATATTGTTATGTCACTTCTGGTTACGCAACCTGAAGCGACAGTGGCATTGTGAGATGCCATGTGATGCCTGGCCCCACCCCTGAAAGTTCAAGGAGTAGGGCTGCCATTCCACAAAACCCTGAAAAAGTCCCCACTGGCAGAGGGAGGGAGATGATAGGCGGTGGAGTACTTACTGGGGAATGAGACTTGCTCTCAGATTTGCAGCCTTGCACTGTAATCCTGTGCACACTTAACTGGGGAAAAGCTCCACTGAATACAGTGGGACTTACCTCTGAGTAGATACACATAAACTGAGTTACAAACCAGTTCCTGAGCTCAAGTTGGGCTGAGAAGTGGACTCGGGCAAGGGGCCACTGTAATCCATTTTTCAGGGCCGTTTTTAGCTTTCCAGCCCACCTTTGGGTGGTGGGAGGAGCACCCCCCAGCACACACCAAGTGATTGTGAGGCCCCAGCTTTTGACCGGAGCCCAGGAATCATGAAGTCTGTCTCTGGTGGCTAGGCTGCGCAAGCAGGTTCTATTTTTATGGCTGCTTGTAGGAAGGAGTTGTTTCTCAGTGGTGGAAGGTCCCAGATTCATTTCCTGAGACCAGTTAAAAGGATCATGTTGTAGGTGGTGTGAAAGACCTCTGCATGAGACCCTGGAGAGCCACTGCCAATCTGAGGCTGCAGTCACACACATTAAATAATCCACTTCCAATGAACTTTCCAACTGGATTCTTACTGTGTGAACTGGCAAAATCCAATTTGAAAGTGTACTGAAAGTGGATTATTTAGTGTGTGTGACTGCAGCCCGAGTAGACAATGCTGACCATGATGGACCCATGATCTGATTCAGTATAAGGCAGGTTCATGTGTTCTTGTACTCATATGTCCCAGCTGTCACTAAGTATTACATGCACAACAGGAAGAGCACACAAACTCAAGACTTGATGGCAGCTTGCAGTATGGATAACCTACATGACCATGTACAGTGTCCATTGGAAGACCTGAACCCAGCACCAGCTATTTGCAAAGAGAAGTAATGGAGACAAACAGGGTGCAAGAAGTGACAACTTCTAGGTCCTGGATTTGCATCTGATCTCTATGTGGTCAAGGTCTCAGAAGCCACATGGCCTATGTGTATGCACTGCAATGGGTATGGATTCTATATGCGTGATCTGTACTCTCCTTTCTTGCAAAGCACAGGATGATGGGTGCACAGTAAGGCAGTAGATCCAAACCTGACTCCCATTGCTATGCATATACTCAGGACTTCAATTCCCAGTTGCAGTACAGAATCAATGCTACATAGTTCTGCACCTTGGCCATCAAAAGAATCATTTAATGGAGATTAATCAGGGGGGAAATTAAAATTGATGAAAAATAGTTGCTCTTTCCCAAGAAACACTAGCGGAACTATGTTGTCTTTAGAGATACAAGCACTGAAACAAAATTACTTTGACATGTTAATAAACATCTCAATTTTCAAGTGGGTTATTATAGGAAAGTATATTGTGTACAGAAGTAGCAAAAAAGTACAAAAAAGTATGTGCACTTTGGAAAAGAACAGATTGTCTCAATCTAGAAATAGCAGTTGAATTGTGAAATTGTATAAAGTAAACTTCAGTGTAATAGCTGCTGAAAAATAAACAATTTCCTGCCTCATAACATCAGTATGCTCCTACCGTAACTCCACTAAAGAATCCAAAATTAAATCTTGGTGTATGTAGCTACACCTTTAGACCTCTTACTGCAAAATTAAAACCTAGTACAAAACCCTACGTCTGATCATATAATCCCTGAACTTCTGTCTCCTGTGCAAGAACCAATCATTTGTAATTTTTATTTTATTTTTAAAATACATTTATTGTTCTATATTTTTGTACTTGGCTTGCCAGCTTGAGAAATATCCTGTTCTTTCATGAGCTTATAACATCATAATTTGATATCCAATATACCTGTATCTTCAATTCTCTTAAAGATCTGTTGGGCTTCAATGACTGGAAAGCTCCAAGGTCAGTTTCATATCTCTCCTCGCTCTCTCTGTCCCACTCAACTCTCCTTGAATTCACTAAGCCAGGTTACACAGTTCTAGGGAAAAGAATGAAACAAATGGCATTAGTTCATTTACGGTTATTCCCATTCATTTTCATTAGCTGATAAACATAACAAATGGGGCTTTTGGGATTTGTTCCTCTCCTCACACTTAGTTGGAGCTCTAGAAGAGACTCCATAACAGTGTCACCTTCTACTACAAATGTATAGCCCTGCGGTAGATACTGCTTACAGAATTGGACAGTTGTAGCATGAAGCTTTGCAACAATCCACTTGGAGTGCTGCCATACTAAAATATTTTTAAGCCGCCTCATCTTGGGCACCATAAATATTGAATAGGCAGTACCTATCTACCAAGAGTATTTTCATCCCACTGTTGTTCCAATGGGATCGAGGTAGCTGGATAAACATATGGAGCAGAGGTCCATCAGTGGCTATTAGCCACAAGGTATAGATAGGAACTCACAGGCTGGGGCAAGGGATGCTCTGTATTCTTGGTCTTTGGGGGGGTCAACAGTGGGAGGGCTTCTAGTGTCCTGGCCCTACTGGTAGACCTCCTGATGGCACCTGGTATTTTTGGCCACTGTGTGACAGAGTGTTGGACTGGATGGGTGACTGGCCTGATCCAACATTGGCTTCTCTTATGTTCTCCCTACATCCTTGTGCTGATCCATAGCTAGGAAAGCTCAGAAACAGTGACTGGCCCAAGATCATATAGCAAGCTTCATGGAAGAAGCATCCACCCATGGAACAGTGACACTTAGATCCAGGTCTCCCAGATCCTAGTGCAAAACTCTAACCATTATACTAGTCTCATGAAAGAGACTTACCTTTATTATTATTGTTGTTGTATTTTTATTTATAGTCCATCTTTCTCATTGGGACCCAAGGTAGATTACAAGTATAATAAAAAACTTTCAGTCAATCAGTAAGCAAATTATAAAATACAAGTGGAGACCCGCAAGAAAACTGCAGGATGGTTATCCCATTCCTCACACCTTTGCTTCCTCCCCTCTCCCCCCTACCACTCACATATTCTTTCTCCCTTCTGCCCCCCTTTCTTACTCTCTATCTCTCCTCCATGCATGTTACTGCCTCTCTCTTTCCACCCCATCATCACTCTCTTTGTTTTTCTGCCTCCCCACCACATCACTCTTTCTCTCTTTTTCTGCCCCCATCACTCTCCCAGCCTCCTGCGTGCTTCATCCCCCACCCTGCACAGCAGCAGCAGCAAGGAATCACAATGGATCTCCCAGCTACAGAGATCAATTCACCTTAGGGCTGCCATCTCCAGGTTGGGAAATACCTGGAAATTTGGGGATGGAGCCTTGGGACAATGAGGCTTGGGGAGGCAAGCAGCCTCAACAGGGTACTTGGCCCTCCAAAGCAGCCATTTTATCCAGGGTAACTGTTCTCTTTCACCTGGACATTGTAATTCTGGGTGACCTCAAGCCCTTACCTGGAAGCTGGCAATGGTAGTTCTCATGGAGGAAATGGCTGGTTTGGAGGGTGGAGTCTATGACATTATACGGATCTGAAGTTCATCCCCTCCTCAACTCCCACCCTCCCCAGGCTTCACCCCTCAAATGTCCAGGAATTTCCCAACCTGCAGTTGGCAACCCTATTTCTTTCCCACCCAACAGCCAATGTACCTTTACCTGCCTCTCTGTCTTCAGCTTTCCATCTCCACCCCCCTTCCTGGGAGAACCAGGTTTGATTCCCCACTCCTACACATGCAGCTGCTGGTGTGACTTTGGGTCAGTCACAATTCTCTCAGAGCTGTTCTCTCAAGAGCAGTTCTTGAAAGAGCTCTCTCAGCCCCACCTACCTCACAGCGTGCCTGCTGCAGGGAGGGGAAAGGAAATAAGATTGTAAGCTGCTCTGAGACTCCTTCAGATAGTGAAGGGCAGGGTATAACTCCAATCTCTTCTTCTTCTTCTTCTTCTCCTTCCCCACAGCTTCTACATAGGAAAATTACAGTATTTCTCCACAGTGGGGATCAAAGCAGCTTACATTATTCTTTCCTCCTTTTTATCTGCACAACAACCCTGTGAGGTTGGTTAGGCTGAAAGTATGTGACTGGTCCAAAATCACCCAATCAGCTTCCACCGCAAGATGGGGACCTGAACCTGGCTCTCACAGACCCTAATCTGAAGTTCTAACTGCTGTACCACACTGGCTTTCATAGGGTGGCTGCTGATGAACAGTAGTCATACTGTTGAGTCATACAAATCAGGTGGTATCAAGTCACCCAGAGGGTGCTGCTGAGGGATGCCAGCCTCCAGGTGGGATCTGGGGATCCCCTGGAATTATTGCTCCTCTCCAGACTACAGAGATAACTTCCCATGGAGAAAATAGATGCTTTGGAGTGTACCTCTCTGAGGTCCCTGTCCTCCCCAGGGTCCACCCCCAAATCTCCAGGAGTTTCCCAGCCTGGATCTGGCAACCTTACCCCACACATCCCATCACTGGCCAGGGGCGACCTGACAACCCGCTGCCAGGCCTAGGGTTGCCAACCTCCAAGTAGGACCTGGAGACCCCCCCAGAATTACAACTGAACTCTAGACATCAGAGATCTGTCTCTGCTTTGGAGGCTGAACTCTGTGGCATTATGTCCAGCTGAGGCCCCTCCCTTCCCCAAACCCAGCCCTCCTTAGAGTTCACCACAAAACCTCTAGGAATTTCCCAACCTGGCACTGGCAACCCTTGTCAGGCATAGCCCCAAGGCTCCCTCCCTCAAAGGCCAAAATAGGCCTGGAAAGGGCCCTTCCCCGCCTTTTACTGACAGTGCCAGTTAGAAGCCTTCCCCCCACCCCATCCCAAACATTCTAATCTCTCACTGTTGATGCCTGGAGTAGATCCCTGCCATTTAAAAAGGTATTGGGGAGGAATTCAGCACTCCCCAAGGTTGTTTTTAAAAAAAGGTTTTTGGATTTTTCCATAGACCCAGGGAATCCCAAGTCTGTAGAAAAAGCTGTTGGGGAAGAGTGAACCCTCTGTTGGTGGAAATAAGTATCCACATGGAGAACAGACTTTGGGAAATAGTGGCTCAGGTCACACAGGCTGGAAAATGCGGGGGGAAGCGTGGCTGTTTGCCCCGGAGCAAAATAACGCACGGCTGCGCAATCAGATGTCTGGTTGAGGTCCCGTCGAGGTCCTGTGGTTAGGGGGGAGGTGCCGATCACACCACAGGCAAAGAAGCGGGGCGGGGCAAACGGGGTTGTGTGGGGTTTTTTTAACTGAAGTGTGCGCATGCTCCGTTGGGTGCTTGTGCGCATCCCGTGGAGACTTGGGGGGGGAAACGTTTTGCGAGGGGACATGGGCGGGCGCTGGGTGCCACTGGAATCGCGATCAGACGCCCGCCCTTACCCCGCGGTTTCCAGATACTAGTACCTAGGAGGTACTAGTTTATTACCCCACATCTCCGGCGGGAAGCCTCGGGTGAGCCACGGGAGCTCTACGCTTCCCAGATGTGGCGGTGTGATCACGCCTGGAAAATCCACCTATCTTCCGTCTCTGTAGCGTGACTAATGCTCCGTGTGACCGCAGCAAGTATATAGATAATAACATCAGGCAATCTGTTGAGTGAGTTACAAGATATGATAACATTTGAATTTAATAACAAAGATCCCTAGTAAAACAAAATAATGCAGTTGGGCTTGGACTGCAGAGCAGAGGTAAAAACCAAAACACTGCATGCAAACCATATCTGTTTAAGGCAACAAGACAATCAGTGTAGGAAAAACTTTATCCCTAATAAAAGTCACCTCCTGAGCTGAACCGTTACACTGCAGCTTTGTTCCTTGTACAAAAATAACCTCCTATGAACAATTTTGTTTTGCACATTTTGCAAAAAGATAGAAGCATGGGGGGGGTCCTCGGGCAGACCATTCCACAAGGTGGGGGCCACTACAGAGAATACAGCAATTGCCTGTTTGCTGGGTGGCACCTTTAGAATCCTTTTCTCAATTATGTGGAGCTGTCACAGTGAAACATAGTAGGACAGGCTTTGTCTTGTATTCCTCCCTCTACTAGTGGCTTTGTTCAGTTTGTACAATGTACAACACATCACTGCCATCTTGAGGGTAAAAATGAACAATAAAAATAAATGTAGATTCATTTTGCTGGATTTTTGTTTGTTTTCAAGATGGCGGCCATAACTGAAGTCAAGGAAACTCTGGTATCAGAGCGTCAATACTCCTTACTTGTCCCTAGGAAACCCCCGCCCCAGAGGCCCGTTCCCTGCCAGCGGTGGATCGGGCCCCGGGGGGAACCCCACCCCCAAAGCACGCGACATGCACGTCACCCGGAAGTGATGCGCCCACGCCGGGCACGCTAGGGGCGGGGCCACGGTCATCCAAGGGAAAACTCTATGGTTTTCCATCGGATGGTCGTGGCCCCACCCCCAGCGTGCCCGGCATGGTCGCATCACTTCTGGGTGACGGGGTTGCGGCGCACACGCACTTTGCACACACACGCACTCCCGGAGGAGCACTGGAGTCCCCTGCTCCAGCACCAATCTGACTTGGGAACCCTACTTGTCCCTGTGACTTCCTCTGGAATTCCAAGAGTGCCTGCACTTTGGGGGCACAGCTGGATCTTGGAGGAGGAGCCTTGGTCACCATCAGTAGCACTGTGTTATGGCTGGGTGCTGATAGAAAATGGACAGCTGGCCCAGCTCCAATGGCCTTGTTTTCTCATCTCTGAAAGCCTACTTCCACCTTCCACAAAGAATTTTGGCTTATCTTTTTAGTATTCACCCCAGCTGAAATTATATCTAGCAATGTGTAGCTACAGTTTCAATATTCTATACAACTATAAAAGATCCACATGTACCATTGATACTCCAGTAACTATTATTTAGTAAAACACAAACAACCCCCCCCCCCCCCCCCCCCCTTTTAAACAAAAAGGGAGTAAAGGATTTAGAGGTTCTCTGCAAGCAGCCTGAAATTTAAACCACTTCCCTCCTCTAGTTTTAATCTGAAAGTAGTCCTTGACCTCTGATGAACAATTACATAGCATTAGTAAGGATGAGAATACCATGGATTGCTGCCAGACATGCTGGGGTAACCCCAGGCACTTTTGTGGTCCTACTCTTGACCTCACCTGCATCAGCAGTAACAGAAAATGGCCGAAAGCACTTTCAGAAACCAATCAGGAACAACAACTGCCTCTGTTTTAGAATGTTGAACGTTTGGGACTTTCCCCACTGAAATGATTTCTATTTTGAGAATCTACATAGTTGCCCAGGATAAGCCAGAGAGATGAGCTCAAAACACTGTACCATCTGTATCCCAAACTTTAGCAATGGGCAATTCAGTCAAGCTGACATTAGTCATCTGTGAAGTTACTGTAAGCATGACCTGGCCCAGGCAACTGCACTTCTTAATACCATGATAAGTAAAACAATCTTGACCTGCAGAACATATTTGGAGACCGCACATACCACAGGTGCCCAGGAGGCCATAGTTTCTTCCCTTATATGTCAAAACCGGTTGAACCGCATCTGACACTCATTCCAGTGGTCTCTGTCTCATTTTTATTTTCTTATCTTTACATACCAGGGTTATGCGCTTTTGAAATGTTCATCTTATATGAGAGACAGAAAAAGGAAAGCAGAGAGGACTAGAGGTCTGGAACATCAACCTTGTTCTGTTTTCTAAATGGGTTATTCACTGTAATGGTTTAAGAAACTAAAGACTCAAATCAAACGACATCATCGTATTATTCATTTATTTTAAAATGACCTGATATGAATGATATTATTTTGATATTGGATATATTGGCTTGTCTCCAACAAGATCCATAGTGTAGAGCTTGCAGAATGGCAGCCTCCTACTCTTCCTTTCCACTTGCAACTCACTGAGCCTCCGTTTTGTTCCTGGGGTCAACTGACCCTCAAGAACAGCATAGTGGCAAAGTGGAGGGTCTGTGGGGGAGCAGCAGCTGGCAAAAATCAGTACGCCCCCTTCTGATTACAGAAGTCCCTTTGTGTTGCTGAAAATGATTGGTAGAATACAACCCATTGTCTATGAACTACTGAAGGTGAGGATCATTGCTCTGTTTCCCCCCTCACAATGATTGATCTAAGGGTGATAGGCTTGCCAAGTCCCCCCGCCCCAGAGGCCCATTCCCCACCCCAGAGGGAACCCCACACCGACGTACACGTCACCCGGAAGTGACGCGACCATGCCGGGCACGCTGGGGGCGGGGCCACGGTCATCTGAGGGAAAACTCTATGTTTTTCCCTCGGATGGTCGTGGCCCTGCCCCCAGCGTGCCCGGCGTCGTCATGTCATGTCTGGGTGACATGCGTGCGGCGCGCGCACGCAAAGCACGCACACGCGCACTACAGCCACCAGCCGGGAGTCCCCCGCTGCGGCTCAAAAAGCACTTGGCAACCCTAAAGGGTGAAATTAAATGGGATGCAGCACAACTTAATGTGCATTTAGCTGAAACCTACATACCAAGTTTTAAAGCACCAGCACGGGCAGGCAGGAGCTGAACTCTTCCCCTACCTGTGCTTTCCTTCCTAAAATCACTTTTAAAAAACTATTATTCTCCCAGAGATGTTTCCATGTATGAGGCCTCTCGAGCTACCATGAGGGTCACCAGTCAATGCCTGGCAACTGGTGGGAGATCATACGGGGGTGGGGACTTGCCTTTGTGGCCCTGTGCCGATGCCCTGACATCCCTTCTGTCCTCTCTGGAAATCATATCAATAGAAAAACAACTAAAATATGATTGGGAAGAGAGAACGTGTACAAGAGTTCAGCTCCCTCTCACACCCAGGTATTAACCCCCCCACACACAAATACTCTACTCCTCCTTTGAAGGAATTGGTAGCAACCTCATCATGACATATGTATTTACCAGCATCACTGTGCTCTACCACTAAGCCACAGAGGGGCTGTGGTTCAATGGTAGAGCATCTGCTTGGCATGCCAAAGGTCCCATTTTCTGTCCCGGGCATCTTCAGTTTAAAGAATGAGGTAGTGATGGGAAAGACCCCTGACTTTGATAGATCAATGGCCTGATTCAGTATAAGGAAGCTTCATGAGTCCATATCTAGTTTGAAGTTTTGGACATAAATTGCCATAGTAAAAGTTAGTCATCTGTTCTCCATCTATCTGGCTCACATTTAAACCCTGAAAATTATCAGTAGGAAATGCTTTTCTTTGTGGTAGGTGTGTGTGTGTGTGTGTGATTTTTTTTAAGTCACCACTCACTCAGACGGTCTCACGACATTTGAATATCATCACAAATAAGTTAAAATAATAATATTAAATAATAAATTATAAATTATGTTGTCGAAGGCTTTCACAGCCGGAGTTCATTAGTTGCTGTAGATTTTCCGGGTTGTGTGGCCGTGGTCCTGGCATTGTAGAACCTAACACAGAGAGTACTCCATCTTTCTGTGTTATACCTCTGAGGATGCCAGTCACAGCTACTGACGAAACGTCAGGTTCTACAATGCCAAGACCACGGCTACACAACCCAGAAAATCTACAGCAACTAACAAATAATAAATTAGTTAAAAACCAACTAACATCAGATAACACATATAAAAGATTGATACATGACTCAGCACTATACCAGTATCAAACCAGCCCCAAATATCTGGTTAACTTTCAAAAGCCAACCTTAACAATTCAGCCTCACAAGCCCTATGGAAACTGAGCAAGTCATGCAGAGCACAGGTGTCATCAGACAATACATTCCACAGGGTAGGAGCCATAACTGACAAGGGTTTTCTCCTGGTAACTGCTAACCAAACCACCCTGGGGCTGGACACCTGCAAGAGGCCCTGAGAGGATGACTGAAGAAATATTCCTCTCCCTACCATTAATTTCAGACTGCACATAACTATTCCTTTGGGAGTACCTACATCTGGAGTTGTCAAGTCTCAGGCTTGGAGCTCAGGGCCTCTGGATGAAATCTCAGGGCTGTCAGCAAGCCCATATAGTCGATGGCTTGTTTTAAAACTTTCATGCATGCCTGAAAAAAAAATTGCAATTGAAGAGGAAAGGCAGCAAACTGGCCTTAACAATTCAACTACATTTCATATTTAACACATAGCTAATCCATGTTTGGGGGGGGGGGGTTGGTGTCATTAATAATCCACCTATTCAAAGCCTCATGATTGTGACCATACACATTCGCAGACACTTTGTGATAAAATTACTACTGGTATATATGGAAGTACTATAATTAGAATTGCTGTTCAATGTGACATCATCAATCTCTATCCCATGAGTCTCAAGGTATGGGGTGCTGGAGACCAGGTATTCCATTTGCATTTCAAGACTAGACTTGGTCTGTGGGTAGCCAGAACCATAGCCAAAGTATAGGTAAGGATGGCACTATGTTGGAAGCACAGATTTACTCCATTTTATTCCCCCAAAGTTTTTTTTTAGTTGTGACTTGAAAGCTGCCAATTTTTTAAAATGAGATATTCTTTTGTATAATAGGAACATTTCTGGTTAAAAGAAAGTTACTGGCAGTTGAAGCACCACATAAGTGGTACAGTTTCAGACTGCCCCCTCCCTCATACCACTCAGCTCTGCCTAACCACGTTACATCCTGACTCTTGGTGGATTTTGCAAAATCGTTATCACTGTATCAAGTTTAAGTGATCTTGAAGACATATACTGTTAGCTAGTATAGCTGTAAACATAGAAGCGTGCTTAAAGGGTATAAGGGACAACTTTAGGCAGTTATTAATTTAAATAAAAGTGCTCATTGTAAATATGTAAAAGCTTCTGAACTAGAAATAACTGTTCTTATTCAGCATATTCATGCCTAACACAGTCATAAAAATACTAACACACTGGGGCTTGACCATAGGTGTCAGAGACCCAAGCCTGGGTTCCCCTGGGTCGCTCCCTCTAAGCTGTGGAGTCTTGTGGGCAAAAATTCTACTTTATGAGCTATTGGCATTAAGGTTGTGAGCAAGCAATTTGGCTTGTGCATAATTTAGTTTGGTCTGGAGCCATCCTTCCTGAGCAAAGACAAAAAATGTGTGAGCTGGAGCCTAAAAAGCTGTGAGCTATCTCACACTAACTCAGCCTAGAGGAAACACTACTCCTTCTTGCTTGAGTAGCACCCAGCCCTGTGGGTCAAGGTTAAAAACACAAATAAAGCAGGCCTTTGTATAAAATATATATAAAGGTTTGTTCAAAGTTTTTAAAAAGATATCACTATTCAGTAAAGTCTCTATAGCTTAGCAACAGATAAATAAAAAGCTAACTTTTCTATCTGATACATTTAGTACCTGCTATTAGATGGTACACCTTCTTGCAGCATAAAAATCCAAGCTGTAGCCTAAAGCATTCTATATGTTGCAGTCCATCATGATATAGCACAAGCATAAAGGTAGCATGGCTTCCCTCTGGTCTATAGCCTTCTTATAGTCGTTGCCCTCTGGCACCAGGTGTTTTCTTGGATCCAATCAAGAATCTCCCTTGATGGAACTTTCCAGAAGATGTCCGCGTCGACTCCTAATTTCCCCCCTCCCATCTGGTTACACAACTGAGCACAGGTTCTCATGATTAACCAATTACCACATTCTTCAATCCAGCCTTGAAAGAGATAAGGATGGCATTGGCATCTGCAGGAAGGCCCAAACCATGAACACCTGCAAGCTGGAGCAGGCCTGCATATTAATCCTTGAGGGAAATTAGGGTGCTTTGCCTCACAATAGGTTTATAGGATTTTGTGTTATTTACAGGAAACAATTCATTCCCTTCCCCCCAATCCTTTGAAACTCCAGCTTGGAAACCTGGGAGACTCATGTAGCAAAGTTTGTTGGCCACAGGACTGCATACTTGAATCTAGATCAGTTGAGGGTCTTTCAGGTCAGGTCTGGAAGCTTCCAGCTTGTGTCCGAAATGTAACAGGTACTTTCTGTTGGCCAGGTTAAGTATGGAGGGCTTGGTTCCTAAAATTTCTATAAGGTGTGGGTTCAGAGTGCCTGCTAATCACAGGGGCTGATTTCGAAGAAGAAGAAGAAGAAGAAGAAGAAGAAGGAGGAGGAGGAGGAGGAGGAGGAGGAGGAGGAGGAGGAGGAGGAGATTGGATTTATACCCCGCCCTTCACTAGCCAAAGGTGTCTCAGAGTGGCTTACAAACTCCTTTCCCTTCCCCTCCCCACAACTGACACCCTGTGAGGTGGGTGGGGCAGAGAGAACTCTGACGCAAACTGCTCTTTTTCAAGGACAGCTGTGCCAGAGCTTGTGACTGACCCAAGGTCACATCAGCAGGTTGAAGTGGAGGAGTGGGGAATCAAACCCGGTTCTCCCAGATTAGAGTCCGCACACTTAACCACTACACCAAACTGGCTCTGCACCGCCATCGTGCCTCCCTTTGCTCCATTTCCATTGGTCAATTTCCCACTCGAAGCTGCGCAGCCGCATTTTGACCCGCAGCTTTGCCCAATTTTCCCCACAGATTCGTGATCCTGTTTTTTGAGGATCATGAAACCGCAGGGAAAATCGGGTGAAGCCACGGGTCAAAATGCAGCTGCATGGCTTCGAGTGGGAAATTGACCAATAGAAATGGGGCAAAGGGAGGCACAATGGCATCGCAGATCCTTGTGCAAAATCAGCCAGGGACTGCTGATGTCACACATACCCATTCTGTTCTGTTGTTGAACAGGATTTTGTCCATACAAATTGTCCAGCAGTCCTCTATGCAAGCTCCTAGTCTCAGACCATCAGGTTCCTGGTCCAAGTGACTGACAGCTCAGTCCAGTTTGAACCGAACATCATCTTCCTGCAGTGTGCAACAGAACCCAGTTTCTAAACAGAGGGGCTTAATGCATCAAAACTTGTTACTTACAGTGCATCATGCTCCATTCACAGTAAGCAAAAAGAAAATTCAGCCAATCAAACCACACTTCATCCATTCAGTATTTTGTAGGTTATTTCAAAATTTATGATGACAACAGCAGCTATGGGTCAGGGTAACCATTCTTAACTGGATTTTATTATTGCAGCTTGCAGTACTTGACCCAAAGCCCTAGCCAGGAGGTACACCTGATATAGTGCAAATTCCATTCAAGACCTTGAGTTGGGTTCTCATGTTACTTGAGAAGATGCTGTTCTTGGCTGTGTTTCATGGGATGGGAGGTAAAGGGAAAAGATTCCAGACATGTTAGCCTCCTTACCATCCACTGCTTCTGCTCTAGCCATGAAAAGCTCAGAAAGCGCAAGGCTTCCGCTGCATACGGAAAACATGTTATTTCACTTTCACAAGAAAGATGTGTGTTACAAAACACAGGGCTATTCCCTTTCCCTCGCCATCAGTGAGGCAAACTGAGGTAACATGAATTGAGAATGTGCATAATTTCCTTTCTCAGAGAAAACCTAATCTTCACCCTGTTTTGATACCTCAGGCTTTTACTGCATCATCACAGAAACCAAGACCCTATTTTGTTTTTGTTTTAACACAATATGCCCACGTGGCTTTTCTCATGACAGCTGCTCTAGATCTAACCTCTTCTAATGGATGGCGGAGAAAGGATAACTTTACCAGGGCAGGAGAAAAGATCTGAGCTCTCAATCGAGATTGTCAGGTAATTCAAAAGTGATCCGCTGGATTAAAGAAAAAAGGCTGTGCATTCTAAGGACATTATTGTAGACACTTTTAACATTGCATAATAATGAATGGTACAGGTGCTTTGAGGAATAATGATATACATGCATTGGTAGTGCAAGCCTAAGCAGAGTTACATACATACACATGCACCTGAAAGGTCTTGGTACTAAGGTGCTGACCTAAAGAATTTTCATTGCTGAGGGAGAGCTTCCGGTGCGGCGCTACGAGCGGACGTGTATCAGGCTTCTCCTGAACCGTCCGTCTCCTCTTTGTTCCTTGGGGGGCTCCGCCGCAGCGGGGGGCCTGCTCCGCCTCTCGTAGGGAGGGGGAGTAGCAGGGGGCTTCTTCACCACCACCCCTCGCAGATGGCAGTCGCGGGGGAGTGGGCGTGGTGCCCCGAAGCAGGATCGAAGGATTGGAGGAAACATGGCCACCATGTTTCCATTAGCAACGACCAGCCGGGTTTTTAAATATTTGGATTTAAATTTATTATGCAGCAACACAATGAAGACAAAGTGAGTACGAACATTTATTACTACAACGAATGGAGAAGATTTTTTTCAGTAATATTAATCCTCTTTAAAAATGCTCAAAACTGAGAAAAACCGGAGAGGAAAACGAATGGGACAATTATCAGTTGGAATCTTTATTTTTTTTGGGGGGGGGGAATAGTCTGTTGGTGAGGATTTACAAGAAAGGATTGTCTTAACTTTCTATGTGATTTGAACACTTGCATAAGAATAAAAGAGATTGAAATAAAATGCTTAACCAAGTGAGAAAATGGCGGTTTCAGAGAAAGCTGAAGGAGAGGAGGTTAACGAGGATACATTAGTTGGAATGATGACTGTGGAGCAATTTTAGCCAATACTGTTAGAAGGGATACAGAAAGGGGTTGAGGAAGTCCTGCAAAACCTCTTTGGAAAAAGCAGAGTCAACATTTGGAACTTGAAAGTAAGGAAGAAGTGGAGTCTAAGGGACAGAGTTATGAGGAAGATCATCAGAAAGAGCAGAATTTAGAGGAAGATAAAGAAAAGCTACTAGAGAAGATTCAGACTTTACCTGTGGCTAATGAGCAAGAGAAAATTAACCAAAAGACCAGCCAAAGAGACACAATAACACCTTACTGCTCCAAGATAAAGAAGAGGAAAAAAGGATTGAAAAAGAAAAAAGTGTAAAGTGCCTAAAGGGGGAAAAAAAGATGTTTTGTGTGGAAAATTAGTAATGCCAATAAGTGTGTGAAAACATTTTGGAGGAAAAATAGAGGAGAAAGTTTAGAAATGGAATCTAGTACATTCAGAGAGTGTAGACATGTAGAAATAGTTGCAAGAAAGAAGAGGTTACAGATTTCTAGAAAAAAAATTAAGCTACACGATAGAGGTTGGAATGTTTTTGTTCCACTGTATGTTTAAGGGGAAACTTAGGTCATAACAATGTACCCACTAGAACAGGATGTTTTGAAAATTAGTGGGGAAAGACTAGAAGTCTAGAAGTAGAATTTAAAGAGAAGAAGTTATAACAATGTAATGGTTCGAATAAGGCGTTGATGGAATAGCTTGCCGATAAATTAAATAATTAAAAAAAAAGTTTTTTTCCATCTCATTGAATGTTAAATATTGGAATTACAGTATAACAGGAAGCTGTAGAAGTTGATTTAAAAAATAAATATAACCTCTTCTTGTGTAATATGGAACTCCCTCCCTTTGATGTTTGTTAAATAATGATGTGGTATATTTTTAGTTACTAATTTTATTTTTAAAAGGCAGCTAAATATGATTAAAATATTAAGTGTCTATAAAAGGAAAGGGAGAAAATGAAAGTAAAAATAAATATAAGGTACCAAACCTTGGATACTATAAGAAAACAGGAGAAGGAAAAAATAGTGGTGAATCTGGTGATAGGCATGTAGTTATTAGAAAAAAGGGCCCAGCTAGACAAGTGTAAAAATGAAAGATGTGGACCCCCACCCAGTCTCAGGTAAAGGTTATAATTAAAGGGATATGAAAGTAGTAGAGAGAATTAAATGATAAGGAAAGTGAAAAACTGTTATTAGCATTCACAAAGTGGTTAAATTAAAAAAATGTGGACCCCCACCCAGTCAGGTAAAGGTTATAAGTAAAGGGATATGAAAGTAGTAAAGAGAATTAAATGATAAGGAAAGTAAAAAACTGTTATTAGCATTCACAAAGTGGTTAAATTAAAAAATGAGTTTCCTTGTTGGTATATAAAGGTAACAAAAGAAGGTTATGAATTAGTAAATAGAGTAATGGTATACATTGTAAAACCTTTCATATTTAAAGAAAATAAAAATAATTATGAATTATTATTAGTAATAAGTAATTGGATTAAAAATGTATGCAATAAATTTACCAAGCTGATATAAGCAAAGATCCATGAGCTACTCAAACTGTAGAATAAGTTTAATTTGGATATGTTGTTGTATGATTAATGGTGATGGATGAAGTATTTTTGTTCTATGTTTGTGTGTCTGTCTGTATGTTTGAAAATCAATAAATATATATATTTTAAAAGAATTTCCATTGCTTATATTGTTTACTTACATTTTTGGTTAACCAGATCTCAGGCTCAGGGTATGTATGTATGTAAGATATTCAGCAAAAGCAAAATACATCAGACAGACAACAAACTCCCAACATATTTAATTGCCAAGAACACAGAAAAAAATCTTAATTCCAAAACTTCAGAAAGATGCTCAGTCTTGGACTAGGGAATTATTAAATTTTATGCCACCCGTCTCTGCCTCCAAAAAGCTCAGAGTGGTGTACAATGAGCTCAGATTTGTTCATGGATATGCCCTGGCTTTACAAAAAAAAAAAAAAAGCTTGAGAATTGAGCCCTGCAAGCTATTTGATCTGCTCTTGGGCACCCTCCAGCTGCTACTTGGGATTTCAGCATTGTTTTACTGCATTTTCCATCCTCTAAAAATCACCATTTGACATGGGGGGGGGCTGTACAACGTAAGAATTCATCCAAACAGAGTAGCTTTGTTAGCATCTAATGGTATTCCCTGCAAAGGGCACAGGCATAACATCTCATTTCAGCCATTAGGAAAGACAGCTTTGTGATAGCAAAACTCCAATTGACACCTGGTTAGAAATTTATAAAGATTCCACTGGCTCCAATTCATTCCTCTTACAAGTTGTCAGTTACTGCCAAACGTGTGATTTTCAGGAATTAATAAGAGCCATGTCTCAATACCAAAACCCCGTCCTGAATACCAGAGAACAGAAGGGCTTTAACAACTTTAAAAGGGGATCAGATAGATTCATGGAGGATAAGTCTCTCAATAGCTACTAGCCGGGGTGACTGAGGGGAACCTCCATATTCAGAGGCACTAAACCTCTGAATCCCAGAACCAGGAGGCAACATCAGGGAAGGCCTTGGCCTCTATGCCCTGTTGTTGGCTGTCCAGAGGAACTGGCTGGCCACTGTGTGAGACAGGATGCTGGACTAGATGGAGAGCTGGTCTGATCCAGCAGAGCTCTTCTTATGTTCTTAATGGAAGGATGCAGTGTGCTGCATAGCTCTCTATCACTTTCCATGAGCAGCAGAAGAAATATAAATGAGACAATATATACACAGGAGCAATCCTAAGCAGGTCTTCTCAGAAGTAAGTCCAATGTTATTCACTAGGGCTTACTCTCAGGAAAGTGTCTTTAGAACTGAAGCCACAATTATACAAATCTGGGGAAGCTTGCATAATTGGTACAGGCAGAGGTCATTTCGTAGAAAAAGAGGTGCAAGAGCTCATTAGCATAACTTATTTGCATAAGTTATTTGCATATGCCACACCCCCTGACATCACCGGAAGTGTGTCAGAAAGCAACACCCACCACTCAGGCTCTGCTGGACTGTTTTGGATTGCTAGTTATGGGGGGGGGGACATGCAGATCTGCCCTCACAGAGGAGGGAGAGCTTGTACCGGGGGGCGGCTCTGCAACTTATCTGGCTTCTTCTTGCTCCTCGTGGCCCAACTGAGGGCTGCTGGGAGCAGGGGGCGGGGCTTGTTGCATGTGCCCGCCCCCTGGGCTCCTTACTGCCAGAGCTCTGCTCCTGTGCGCTCCCGCAGGAAATGACCCCTGGATACAGGTTACAGAGTTAACTTTACTCCTCACAAAATTTGAGTTATTTTGACACAGACTGACTCACTCTTCAACACTGTGTTGTGCCACAACTGAATTGCTGAACAGAATTCAAATAACTTCAAAAAGCAGAAGCACATATTTTAAATCTTCATGCCATCTCCTAGAGATCGCGCTGACTCTTTAGAAACACTTTGTTTAAAAAAGAAATTCAAGGAGGCAGCATTCTAATGCAGGACTGTAAGACACCTAGGGGGTCAGCTGACCATTTTCATATCATAGCCCCTGATCCATAGCCTTCCTCCTCCAAAACAGGCATTACTTTATTGCTAATTATTCATTATTGTGGACAGGCTCCCTGGAGTACTTCTGCATATGCATGAGGCCTAAGCTTGCTCTCCTACCAGTTCTCTGTTGCAGTCATTTTAGTGGCTTCACCAGAACATTTCTTGATTTGCGGTGAAGTGAGAATTGAGCCTTTAAGCCCTTTTATCAGCTGCCTGAGGATATAGAATTTCAGTTGTCCTCAGCCTGCTGGGTTCATGGTTGCACTGTCATGTGACAGCATTCCGCAGTTGAGACACTCCAGATAGAAAAAAGGAGCGCCAGGTGCTTATGGAGTCTCTTAAAGTCATATTTGTAATTTGCAAGGGTCTTAGTTCATTATTGGAAAGCCCCCTGCCTGGATCTATTAATATGTAATTAAAGATGACTTATTGGCTAAATAAAACAGACAAACATTCATGGTTATTGAAGTATTGCTGCAGGTTTCTTTGCACAGATTCTTTGATTTTTTAAAAAATTATCTTGATGCCTGTTGATAGAATTGCTGTTCTCTCTTCTTCATCATCAGTGCCCATTGTGAATGGTGGGAGTCACATACATGTACATACATACACGCACACACTAAAAATGGAGGAAATAAGCAAATACCATAAAAATCAAAACAGTGGCAAAGATTTAGGTACATATGAAAGCCTTTTCATTTCTAACCATGGACAGATATTCAAGTTGAGATTGCAATTTAGTTCCAGTTTAACAGGGACTGGGGAGTTGAAATGTATAATCAGTTTGTGTGTGTGTGTTTTGCTTTTTTTTTTTTTTTTAAAGCTTTTTCTAGCTTTGTGGTTTAAGATCAAATCCTGACTGGGGAGGCCTTCACTATCTAGCCTGTTGACTTTCTGATTGCATCGGACTGGCCACTGTGGGAAGTGCTGAATGGGCCCCTAGATCCAGAATGGCACATCTTATGCTGAAGTCTCTTCATCCACATATTTGGGGAGGGGATGCTGTAAAGCTTCCACAACAAGGTGTCAGTCTTGTGTAAAACGCCCCAGTCAGTGATGCTGGGCAGGCAATTACTAGAGTTAGCCAGATATTATAGCTACTTTGTCTGCTATTTTGCCTCCCTCGCAGCCTCTTGAACAGGCCTGAGTGAAATCTGCCTGTCCTGGTGCCATGAACTAAACAGTGACTAGATGCTTCAACAGACCAAAGAGATTCTGTGCTGAGAATCCATCTTGCTCACTTCAGCTTCATGCACAAACACGCATTCTGGTCTCAAGTACAGTCACAAAAGTGTAATGAGGGAGAATATCCCATGTCATATACCTCAGCTCTATGCTGCTGTCACAAGCATCAGTACTTTCCCAGAGAAGGATGCCAGGACCATGAAATCATTTAATAGCTAATTCAATGGCAATATGTATGCCTTTTTGCACAGTCATGGGAGCAGGGAATCTTGCAAGGCTGGCAGGCAGGAGGGAGGCATGCATAGCCTATGGTCCACTTACAAGCCTCCCAAGGGCCAGTGGATTAAGAAGATGGATCTGTGGAACAACCACCCAGTATGGAAAAGAGGGGAAGGCCATTTGAGTAGCTGAGAATCTCCTTCCCTCCAATTGAGGCTATGTGGGGGATGATAATGAATGGCAGAAGTCTGAGAAGACTGAGGGTTGCCTTTCTCCTCAGTAGGAGCCTCCAGTGTTGAACTATGGGTGGTAATTTGTTTTCACGTTACAATTAGGCTGTTCCAATATTACATGAGTCTGCAAGAACACAATGTTTGAAATGATCTCTCTCTTTCCGCCAAAGGTCAGCTTGGGAGGATGACAAGCAATGGGTAGATCAGTTACTCAACACACGTTGGCAAAAGGGAAAGGAATGTATTCATCAGCTCTAGAAGCATGGAAATTAGATGGGCGATGCAAAGCAAATGCATTGCAAACAACGTGAACTGAAAACCACACAAAATTATTTTGAGCCAGATGTTGTGCATTGCTGACTAACCTCATATAATCTGGCCAAGTCAAAGTTGGTCAGCTGGTGAAAATTCTTGACAAACACTACAGTATTTTTATTAACAAAATCTTTGAAGAACTGTGAGAGCCTTAAGATGGATTTAGAGAGGTACAGGGCATACTCTGCAGAGTAATGAACACTGGATATTGATACAGATACATTAAACCCACAAGTAGTCAGAAATTCCCCTATAGAATTCAGCCAAGATTTGTAGAAAACACTACTAATGAATCTAGTGGTGGCTCAAAAAGTTTTTCCTCCACTCTGCCCAAGCCCCAACATGGCTGCCACCACCCCACCCAGGAATCAGAGGAGACAAATCCTCCTTGCCTCTGTTACCCTAGCTTCCTTTAAGAATAGTGTGTCAAACCATGCATACCGAATATTGTTCCCGAACTCTTGCAAGGTTACTTTGTTTCATCAGAATTCAGCCATGGTTTTGGTTGCTCTGGCAACAGCAAATAAAAAATGATGGCTTAAGTAAGCTCAAAAATCATGGGATAGAAGGACAAGTCCTTTTATGGATCAAAAATTGGCTAGTTCATAGAAAACAGAGAGTGAGTGTAGGTGGGCAATTTTCTCAGTGGAGGGTGGTAAGCAGTGGGGTACCGCAGGGATCAGTACTTGGTCCACTGCTTTTTAACTTGTTCATAAATGATTTGGAGATGGGAGTAAGCAGTGAAGTGGCTAAATTTGCGGATGATACAAAGTTGTTCAGGGTGGTGAAAACCAGTGAGGATTGCGAGGCACTCCAAGGGGATCTGTCAAGGATGGGCGAGTGGGCGTCAACATGGCAAATGGGGTTCAATGTGGCCAAGTGCAAGGTGATGCACATTGGAGCCAGAAATCCTAACTATAAATACACATTGATGGGGTCTGAACTGGCAGAGACTGAGCAAGAGAGAGATCTTGGAGTTGTAGTAGATAACTCACTGAAAATGTCGAGACAGTGTGTGACTGCAATAAAGAAGGCCAATGCTATGCTGGGGATTATTAGGAAGGGTATTGAAAACAGATCAGCCAATATAATAATGCCCCTATATAAATCAATGGTGAGACCTCATTTGGAATACTGTGTGCAGTTCTGGGCACCACACCCTTAAAAAGGATATTATAGCTTTGGAAAAACTGCAGAAAAGGGCAACTCGAATGATAAAAGGGTTGGAACACTTTCCCTATGAGGAAAGGTTAAAGCGCTTAGGGCTCTTTAGCTTGGAGAAAAGACGACTGAGGGGTGACATGATCGAGGTTTATAAGATTATGCATGGGAAAGAGCAGGTAAAGAAAGAGGTACTTTTCTCCCTTTCTCACAATACAAGAACTCGTGGGCACTCCATGAAACTGCAGAGCGGTCGGGTTAGAACGGATAAAAGGAAGTACTTCTTCACCCAAAGAGTGATTAACACATGGAATTCACTGCCACAGGAAGTGGTGGGTGCTACAAGCATGGACGGCTTCAAAAGGGAATTAGATAAGCATATGGAGCAGAGGTCCATCAGTGGCTATTAGCCACAAGGTATAGCTAGGGGCTCTGGGGCAAGTGATGCTCTGTCTTCTTGGTGCTTGGGGGGGGGGGGTCAACAGTGGGAGGGCTTCTAATGTCCTGGCCCCACTGCTGGACCTCCTGATGGCACTGGTATTTCTGGCCACTGTGTGACACAGAGTGTTGGACTGGATGGGCCTTTGGCCTGATCCAACATTGGCGTCTCTTATGTTCTTATGTTCTTATGGCTGAACTCCTTCAAGAAGAAGGAATCTTGAGAAAGTTTTGAATTCAGTATGCATATAATTCAGCAGGCAAAAATGGCCACACTGCTTTTAAGAGGTCTGAGGAGTCAAGGAGATAGGTTTATCTTCTTCAGCTTCCAGGTGGGGGTGACAGTTGAACGGGTGAGAGGTGGGAAGATGGTTGACTAGTAGAACAGGAAGTTGCATTTCTCCAAAATCTGCCTCAGGCCACTTCATTACAGAACTGATCCTGAGTTAATCCATTTTGGTTACCCCTTTTATTGCCTTATCCACCTGTCAATCATACTACTGTGAAGATCATTAAATGCGACACTACATCCAATTAGGATCCATATAATTCTTTCTTTGAATCAGAGCAGTCCATCCACTAGTATTCATGCTGAAAATATTGTCCTGCCTTTCGTCATAATCACAGTATTTTTAAACAAGCAGAGTGTATGGATTTTTGGAACAATTATGCAAAGCACGGTACTTGAGATTACTGCAAGAGTTCTCATTGATCTTCTGAGTACTTTCTTTATCCAATAGTTACATAGTCAGCTATGATCATGTCCACTGAAACCAGTGAAACAAGTTAGTTGTTATTCACTCCTATCCAAAGGATTTACAGAAAAAATTTATCTTTGAATCACATACATGCGGTGCTAATCGGTTAAAATGTCACATGGGTGTAACGGCTTCATGCTGGTGTAAAGTTACAATCATGCTGGTGGTATGTTGCTTAGTGGGCACGGACTACGGAACTGGTTGATTTTGTGATTGAAATGGTGGCCCTTGTGTGCTCCATGGTAAGAGTAACTGGCTGCAGGCTGCTATTATGGGGCTGTCAGAGGATTCCAACGTTGCTGAGGGCAGCCCAGGTGTTTGCAGCTGCCTGTGTCAATAGGTGGCTTCCTCGATAGTGTACTGGGACGGTATGGCTGATACGGTCAAAATGACAGCATTTCCTTCCTTGGCTTTCCCTGGCAAAACATAGTTCTGCTGTGATCTGTGTTCAGACAACCAACAGATTTCAGCCACCAGGGTGTACCATCCATGGCATACAAGCAATGTGCTAAAGGAGGTGCTCTGGCATTTTTGTGAGAAAGGGCACAGAATCACCTCAATTATATCATAGCATTTTTGCTATTGCTGCATGCTGATCAGTGCCTTACATTATGGCTCTGGTAAGAGTATGTGATTGGTAGGTGACAATATGGTTGCTAAAGGCTCTGTGGGAATGGTTACCATTGTCACACTGCGTTGCCTTTTCTTTCTGTTGTGCGTTGCATGATGCTCCTTGGAGAGCATAAAATCCCAGGTACATATGTATGTGCCATCAAGTCACAAACAACTTTTGAAGGCCCCAGCAAGGGACTTTCAAGGCAAGTGATTGAGCAGAGGTAGTTTGCCATCACCTTTATCTCCAGTTCTCCTTGGCAGTCCCCTATCCAAGTACCAACCTTGCTTAGTTTCCAAGATTAAGAGATGATTGGGGGAGGCATGAATTTATACATTTATAAAAGTATGCATGGGTGGAGAGAGCTGACTAAGAGAACTTTTTCTCCCTCTCCCAATAAAGCTGATGGGCAGTAGGTTCATGATGGACAAAAGGAAATACTTCTTTACACAGAGGGTGATTAAAATGTGGAATTCGCTGCCAGGGGATGTAGTGATGGCCACAGGAATAGACAGCTTTAAACAGGCACCGGATAGATTCATGGAGTATAGGTCTATCAGTGGCTACTAGCCATGGTTACTGAGGGGGACCTTCCACATTCAGAGGCATTAAACTTCTGAATCCCAGTGGCAGGAGACAACATCAGGGGAAGGTCTCAGCCTCTATACCCTGTTGTTGGCTGTCCCAAGACACTGGTTGGCCACTGTGTGAGACAGGATGCTGGACTAGATGGACCACTGGTCTGATCCAGCAAGGCTCCTCTTATGTTCTTATGTACCATACCATTCCACATCCCTTATACATACCCCAGATAGTTGTGCAGATAAAACTATGGTATATCATAGCCATTTTAGCTACCTCACAGGATCGCCCTGTTGATCCCAGTTTTGGCCTACAGCATCTTAGTAGCTTTCTATTTCCATTGAAACTCTACATTCATTCAGTAAATTACACAGAACTGATTTTATTCCTTGGGGTGTGTTTTGTTGTGCTTGCGTCTTTCTGTACCAGCACTTTTGTCCTCTCTTCTCTAGGGCTTCTAAGGATAGTGAGGGAGGAGTAGGAGGTGGGCCAGCTTGGAGAAGTGGTTGCAATGAGCTGGGGGAATGCCAAGGATCAGGGAGTCTTGAAACATATTGAAGTTTGGTCTCCAATAAATAACCAACCTGTCATTAATTTCAGTAGTGCAGAGTTGGGTGCTGCCAGTGCAAATGGACACATTAAGAGTAGAGTTCAGGATGTCCTTTTGCCTTTGTTTACTCTTGTCCATCTGTCCTGCCCTATACACACTTCCTCACTCTTGGCTTCTACAGTATAAAGGTATCTATCTCAATTATTTAACAATGTGTAAAATTACAAACAAGTTCAATGACAATATGTTCCTCTTGCATAAACCTCTCCGTTGGCCACATGCATAATGAAAACCCTGTTGAGTTCATAATAAAATCCAGAAATCTTTCATGTCTCAGAACTGAATGTTCAAATGTTGTTGCTTGCTTCCTTTTCTAACCAGACAGCGGGAGCTGCCAAGAGACTTTCTGGGCGCTCAGCCCCTTTCCATATTAATATAGGCGTGTATGTATTTATAGTACTTTACCAGAGTTGCTGAGGATCAGTTCAGATGCTGATTGTTTTCAACCCAATTAGGTAGATGTGTAATTTCCCCTTTTAAATGATAAAAATAGAATATCTTTTGTTATGATGAAGATTAAAGCTTCTACCTTAAAACAGCAGGGGAAGGGGACAAATTGGAGCTTAGCCCATTAATGAATAGAGCATTCAGATTTCACTCCAATGAAAACTAATGCATTTACCAAATACTGTGTAACTGTCTTGGAAAATATGGCTTTGATACATGGATTCCTAGATTGCATACATAACAGCTGTATTCTGAGTGCTGGCAGCAATTGTACAAGTCACACACTATTCTCAAGGTGTTCTGAACTCAGTGCGTGCAGGAACACGCTTTTAGCAGTCAAGTATACATATACTGAATAGTACTGGTGATTCCGGTCTAAACAATCATGCAGCTTCTTTGGAAGGCCTTTAGGCCATGTCTTCATTTTACCCTCTTGCTGTGTCAAAGTGGCAGAAAGTGGGGGAGGGGGACTGCAAGGATGCTGGCCCTCCAAAGACAAGGAGCAAGGAAGCAAAAGGATGCCACTCTACCCAGGAGCTCATTATTCAGATCACACATTCACCACAGAGCAGGTGTGTGACAACACTCACTATTTTTAAAAAAGAGAGGGATAAACTAGAAGTGTTAAAATCAATGCCAACATATATGACAAGCCTATTTTTAAAAAATACATTTTTAGTCATTATTTTGAGACTCCACTCTGAGCCAGCCACCTGCGCTGTGACAAGATGGAGGAGCAGCAGCAATGGTGGTACAGGCAATCCAAGGCAATCCAGCTATTGAGGAACATCCATTGCCCTTCCCTGCACACAGTGTTCCCTCTAAGCTGAGTTAGAATGAGCTAGCTCACAGTTTTTTAGCCTCCGGCTCACACATTTTTGTCTTAGCTCAGGAAGGATGGCTCCAGAGCAAACTAATTTATGCAGTAGCCAAATTACTTGCTCACAACTTTCATGCCAGTAGCTCACAAAGTAGAATTTTTGCTCACAAGACTCCATAGCTTAGAGGGAACATTGCCTGCATGTTCTTTCTTTGCTGTCCAAGTTCTGGATCCTTAAGCAAGAAGCAGGGGAAAGACTGGGCTGCACTCACTAGGCAGGAATTAAGAAAAAATGAGATCGGGGAAATGAGTGTTTTGAGGGTTAATTGAAGGGGGAACCTGGGTGGGTGATGAACTGAGAGGATAAAAACTAGAGAGGAATTGACGGGGGGTGCATGATCCGAGTAAAAAATTAACTGGTTTAAATCTTGTGAAATGGGTGTTGTGTTACAGAAGCAAACCCAGGGTCAAGGGAGGGATTTGGTTTTGGGGTCTTCGCTTGCATCCATCTTGTCCAAACCCTGTTCGCAACGTGACCAACTGAATGCTTCTGGGAAGAGGCACATGGGCTGGTCAACAGCACCCCCCAATTGTCTGAGTTTTATGGATACCATGGATAAGATAAATAAGTGGGTTCTAGATCAAATCAAGCCTGAATTCTCCTTAGAAACT
The DNA here is from genome assembly GCF_001447785.1 of Gekko japonicus. NCBI lineage: Eukaryota > Metazoa > Chordata > Lepidosauria > Squamata > Gekkonidae > Gekko > Gekko japonicus. The sequence continues at coordinate 1,283,131 of NW_015169777.1, forward strand.
AAACTGAGGCTCTCATGCTTTGGTCACATCATGAGAGAAGACAAGACTCTGTATAAAAGACAATAATGCCAGGAAAAGTAAAAGGCAGCTGGAAAAGGGGAAAACCCAACATGAGATGGATTGACTCAATAAAGGAAACCATGGCCCTCAGTTTGCGAAGCCTGAGGATGGCTGTTAACGATAGGACATCTTGGAGGCCATTAACAGATTGGAGGTCACCACAAGTCGGAAGTGACTTGATAGCACTTAACACACACATTGCTTGATCCCAGGATTTGGGATCCAGAGAGAAAGATGAAGTAGGTGTGCATATGTTATGTGTGGCTGCATGAGCCCTGTCTGTTTGCGTCTGAGGCAGAAAAAGGAAACAGGGAGAAGATCACATGTTTTCTCATCACTCAGGCATATATATAATGCACATGCTGTGTAACAACCTAGATCTGTGGCTTGGCTTAGTTTCTCAAAGCACCTGCTCTGTATGTAGGTTATTTCCTGCTTTCTGGCTGTGGCACTATTGTTATAAACATCTAAAGCAGACCTTGAACTAAGTATGCCTGCAAAGGCACAATTATTTTTGCTTAAAGAGTGCAGGGAGCTGACTGACCCATGTTGATATTGCTACCATAACTAGTATAAAGGGTTAAAAAATGACCATCACAACAATGCACTTCAAATTATAAATATTTCAATCTATTTTTATCTTGAATAGACCCAACAGGCCTTTGAATCTTACCCTACACTTGCTGAGATCTTTAAATGTACACCTGCCTACATTTATATGACCCTGCAGTGATGTGCACTCTCTCTCTCTCTCTCAAGCAATCCTGCAGCATGGATTCTCTGTTCTGGAGCCATGGCATGATGTGAAGCACTTGATGTGGTTGTGCACATCATACAGGTGCAAAGCTAAGGACCGCCTGCCCAGGGGGAAAGAAAGTTCAGCCTTGCAAATGCAGTCCAATTTATTAAGATCAATGGTTGTTTAGAACCCCAGAGAGCACTTTGGTCAGGGTCACAACACTGACTGACCCTACCAGGTCCCAAGGGCGCCAGGCTGGCTGGAACCAGGCCAGGGCTCTCTCAGTGGCGACTCCACACTGGTGGAATGAGCTCCTGGAAGGGATTAGGGCCCTGCAGGACCTTTTACAGTTCTGCAGGGCCTGCAAAACGGAGCTCTTCCACCAGGCCTTCTACTAGGAGCCGCCATCATTATTACCATCACCTTAACAACAACAAAAGCCTGGTGCCTGGTCTATCACTGACAGCCTGCGCTCACTGACCGCATTTAGGAAAGTGGTTAAGATGCTGAACTGCCGACTGGAAGGTTAGTAGTTCAGCAGTTCGAGACCCGAGTGCCGCATGACTGAGTGAGCTCCCGTCTCTGGTCCCAGCTCCTGCCAACCTAGCAGTTCGAAAGCAAGAAATCGCAAATAGGTACTGCTTCGGTGGGAAGATAACAGCATTCCGTGTGCCTTGGTGTCTAGTCATGCCAGTCACATGACCACAGAAATGTCTTTGGACAGCGCTGGATCTTTGGCTTGGAAACGGAGATGAGCACCGCATCCCTAGAATCAGATTCAACTAGTTTTTGAGCAAGGGAAACCGTTATCTTTACCTAATGTGCTGTATACCAAGTTAATCTATAGAATGGATAATGCCATCGACATATTATAATATAACTGCTAGCACTTTATTATCAATGTAATATTGTTTTAACAAATTGTTTTAAATGTCTATGATATTTATTGTTATTATGTTTTTATTGTGTAAGCTGCCCTGAGCCTGCCTCGGCGGGGAGGGCGGGGTACAAATTTGAAGGAAGAAACAAACAAACTAACTAACTCTTTAATCTCTACAGCTATTTTTGGACCAAAAGAAATAAATTCATCAGCCTGTCTTATTGCTCTGTGTTTGCTCTGTCTGCTTCTTCAGTTATGCTAGCGGGGAGGGGGGGGAGCATTACTTTTACATAGATGAAATAGACGTGACAGATGCTAGAGAAAAAGATGGTGCACGAGTTCAGGCTAGGGAAGGGAAGGATGAATATTCCAAAGAGTTAATAATGGCACAGAAGACAAAAAGCCAAGTTCAGTTTGGAGGATTTTTCCCACACTTCAGCTAAGCACATCACCAAGAGGTCTCAATGAAACTCTGTCTATCTGGTCATATGCCAGAGGGATTGTAAATGACATGCCTAAGTGGGTCCCTAATGCATTTCTTTTAAAACACTGATTTGTATCAGAGTCAGAGAGCTATTCAAGTCCTTTTCCAGTAACCAGTAACATTACACTTTTTCAAAGGTTAGAATGTAACAATACACAAGGAGACCTGTAACATTTTCCAGAAACAAACATGTAGGTGGGGGGGGGAACTCCCCCTCCCCGCACTGTACAAGGGCACTGGGGTTTCATTGCGGAGGGTCTCAGCAGTTAATTTGTAAAGTGAGAGATGCTGGGGCTGAAGGAAGCCCCAGATGTACATTGCTTGAGTAGTGAACCTGCAATTAATCCACACTCACCTCTTTTTAGTGCAAACTTCCACACTGAATTCTGCCTCAGAGCAGCTGGTTCTTTCTGATCCCAGGAGAAACCCAGCTGTGCAAAGTGCCTCTCACCTCCTCATCTGACTGTGTAGAGTGCTGACTAACTAGCCACTATGGCACTCACAAAGCCACTCCTTTTCCACTCTTTCACCCAGAGAAATACTTCAAAACTGTTGTTTAGCAGATCCAGAAAATTTCTCTTAGCATGCCTTCTGAGATGAGTCCGATAGGGCAGCAAGCAACAGGGGAAGTCTTTCTGAGCTGTAGGGACTTGGAATTTCAGCATAAATACCTTTAATTATATGTAAAAATAACTCCTGATGCACCACAGACTTTTCCAGTTACTTCCTGCAGTAGCCATTCTAGGGATAACTGCTGTTTGAGTCATTTTAACTTCTTTGCCTATTACATACATATAATAGATGGGCCCTCTCAAATATGTGCAGTATTATCAAATGGGGAAGATATGAAAACTGGGAGACTGCTCCAAAAATGATTAGACAGGTGTGCTATCTCAGATTTAAATGGGTGAAGGCAAAAACATTCTGAGTGAAATTCACAGAAATATTTTAAGGTAAAAAGTTGCAAGTCAGAATATTTTAAGACATCTTCTGGTTATTTTATAACTGCAGCAATGTTATCATTGATCAAGCAGGCATTCAGCAAATCAAAAGAAATCAATAAAACTCCTGGCTACTGGCAATGTCTGAGCTTTGAAGAACAGGGATGGATACAGGCATTCCTAGACTCCACCGGACACCTGTCACATGGTTTGAATATTCCATTAGTGAAATGGGAATGAGAGTGACCAGCTTCAAAGGCCTATTTTTGTGGACTGATCTGAAGCCTTGTCAGCCTGTGAAACTTAGTATTGGGGATATATAAAGTACTGAGTTCGCCGCATGGAAGACTCGGACCACGACATGAGTTCAGACGCGTTTATTGTACTTCACAAAAGAACTGCAAAACGGCCCTGCAAGGCCAACTATATAACTGCGGACCCCTAGTGGCGGTCCACGTACACAACACCCCTTCCCCCATAGTTCAGAACCTCCCTAGGTGACATAATCCTGCAGATAGGCGGTGGGTCAGCACTCTTGTAGGGAATGCCTGGAAGCGGGCACGGGGTCGTTGGTGACTGCCTCCGGTTGACTCGGCGTGATCGCAGGTGGATTTGTCTGGAGTGGGGACGGAATTACCTCGAGTTCAGGTGGCCTTGGCGGCAGGTCTGTCGGAGGGACATCGCCTGTGCTCGGGGGGTCTGGCTGAACCCTTGCCTCCGGGGGTAGCTCACCAGCCTCCGGGGGTAGCTCATTGGCCTCCGGAAGTTGCCACCGAAGTTGGTTGAGGTACTTCTTGAGTAGCCGGCTATCCTCCATCAAGACCTCGAACGAGATGGGGCCGGTGACTTTTACAATCCGACCGGCGATCCGGGGGGGGGGCGCTCTGAAATTTCTGATTAACACTGGGTCCCCTGGGAAGAACCCCCGTGGAGCGTCGCAGAGTTCCACAAGTCTCTTCGAGTCAGGTGCCCTGTCTGGGTGTAGCCGATCCAACAACGTCGTCAGGCACCAGCCCATCAGTAGTTCTGCGGGGCTGGGGCTGGTAACTGGGTTTGGCATCGTCCTCTGGGTCAGGAGGAAGCAGGCCAGCCGGAACTCCCAGTCTCTGTTCGTGATCCGGCTGAGGGCTTCCTTTGCAGTGTGAACCATCCACTCTGCCTGGCGTTTGTTGCTGGGTGGAAGGGGGCTGATCTTATGTGCTGAATCACGTTCCTTTGAAGAAAGTCCTGAAACTCCATCGATGTGAAATCCGACCCGTTGTCCAAGACCAAGGTGTCCGGCAGTCCGTGGGTAGCGAAGATCCAGTGGAGGGATCAGATGATGGCCTTAGTTGAGGTGGTAGATATGGGGCTGATCTCTAACCACTTGGAGTAAGAGTCAACAGTCACTAAGAATAACAGTCCTTGGAATGGCCCTGCAAAATCTATGTGCAGCCAGGACCATGGTTTGCAAGTGGATTCCCAAGGCTGTGTGGGCACGCTTGGCGGGTTGGGGCAGACTTCCTGGCAGGTGTGGCACCTCCGGACCCAAGACTCTATCTCGGCGTCGATCCCCAGCCACCACACATAGCTCCTAGCCAGGGCCTTCATTCTTACTATTCCCGGATGCGCTTCGTGGAGTGCTTTGAGGACCCGTTGTCTCAGGGCACCGGGGACTACCACCCTGTCCCCCCACAGAAGACATCCTTTGAGGGCCGATAGTTCTCCTTATGGGAGACAAAAGCCGCAAACTCTGGCCCTGGGGAGGCCACAGGCCAACCCCTCACCACCCAGCCCAGAACCCAGGTGAGGATGGGGTTGCGGGCCGAGCGGGCAACGATGTCTGCCACTTGCAAGGGAGGCTCCAGGAGACCCTCAAGGAGCAGGACCCCCAGGGCGGGAGCAGGCTCAGCCTCCATCTAAGGGTGGCAGCCTCCATCCAGGGTGGCAGCCGGCTCAGGGCATCGGTGTGGTCCATCGCCTTGCCTGGGCGGTGTTCCAAGTGGTACTGGTAGCTGGCCAGGAAGAGGGACCACCGGAGGACACGAGGAGACAAGACCTGGGGCGTCTGCTTATCAGCCACAAAGAGGCCTAGCAGCAGCTTATGATCCATCACGATGGTGAACGGGCGGCCATAAGCAAAGTGGTGAAACTTCTTCACCCCAGCCACAGTTGCCAAACCCTCCTGGTTGATCTGCGGGTAATTGTGCTCCGCGACCGACAAGGTCCTTGAATAATAGACCACGGGAACTTCCCTGCCTTCCGGGAGCATGTGGCCCAGAACCATGCCAATGCCATAGGGGGAGGCGTCACACACGAGGACAACCGGCAGGGACTCGTTGAAGTGTGCCAGTGCATCGTTGGAAATTAATAGCGCTTTGACCCCCTTAAACGCTGCTGCTTCCTGAGGGCCCCAGGACCAGGGGGATGACTTGTCCAGCAGGCGGTGGAGGGGCTCCGCCATGGCGGCCTTGTGCGGGATAAAAGCATGATAGAAATGGAGGAGTCTCAAGAATGCCTGAAGTTCCGCTTTGCATGTGAGCGCAGGGGCTTCCACGATGGCCTTCACCTTGTCTCTCGTGGGATGTAGGCCTGATGCATCGACACGGTAGCCCAAGAATACAACCTCCGGAACTCCCAGGAGGCATTTTTCCTGTTTGACTTTGAGGCCAGCAGTGTCAAAACGGTGAAGGACAGCGCAGAGGCGAAGTCATCTGGGGTGGCTGCAGTGATGAGGACATCGTTAAAAAATGGCGGCACTCCAGGGATCCCTTTTAACAAAGTGTCCATTAATTATTGGAAGATCCCCAGAGCCACACTCACTCCAAACTGCAGCCACTTTACCCTGAAAGCCCCCCTGTGCATGACAATAGTTTGGGCCATCGCCATGGCCTCGTCTACCGGCAACTGTTGATAAGTTTGTGCCAGATCAAGCTTTCCAAAAATCTTAGCCCCCGCCAGAGAAGCTAGTACATGACTCACGACCGGGACCGGGTAGGCATGGTCATGGAGGGCCTTATTCAATGTACATTTGTAGTCCGCACAGATGCGGACGTTGCCATTCGGCTTAACGGGGGTTACAATTGGTATTTCCCATATGGCGTGCGATACTGGCTCCAGGACCTCTTGTGCCACCAACCTATCCAGCTCCTCATCTATTTTTGGCCTGAGAGCGAGCGGAACACTACGGAAATGCATGCGGATGGGGGCCACGGCTGGGTCAAGTTGCAACGAAACTGGGGGGCCCTTATAACATCCCAGAGCCCCATCGAAAATGGCAGGAAACTCCCCACAAACCTCCGCAAAGTTCCACGATACACATTTATTAACACCCCCAATAGTGATGCCCAGCGGCGCAGACCAGGCCCGCCCCAGAAGGCTAATAAGGTTACCCTCTACCACGACCAAGTCCAGAAAACCCTCAAACCCTCGGTACTGCACTCTGAATGTCCCCACGCCCTGGATCAGGACTGGGTTCCTTTGAAAGTCCACTAAGTTTAGGGGCGATGGACGCAGGCGGGGTCCCTCCTTAGTACCAGTGTTCCCTCTAAGCTGAGTTAGTGTGAGCTAGCTCACAGTTTTTTAGCCTCCGGTTCACACATTTTTGTCTTAGCTCAGAGAGGACGGCTCCAGAGCAAACTAATTGATGCAGCAGCCAAATCGCTCACTCACAGCTTTAATACCAGTAGCTCACCAAGCAGAATTTTTGCTCACGAGACTCCACAGCTTAGAGGGAACATTGCTTAGGACAAAGTTTTTTTAGCATGTCCACTGAGATGATGGACGCCGCCGACCCAGAGTCAACTTCCATAGAACAGGGAGACCCCCTCGATCCGGACCTGTACTTGGAACTTCGGGGCCGCCGACAAATTGGGGAGGCGTAGTACCTGAAATGATGGCTGGTCAGTGAGGAGGTAGAGGTTGGAGGTTTCCGGGGTGGTCTCATAGGTTGCGGAGGTTTGACGGCGTGGCTGCAGCTGTGCCTGATGGCTCCAGTTGTTCTTGGACCGGCACACACAGGCGAGGTGACCCTGTTTACCACACATGTGGCACGTGGCATCACGGAACAGGAACGACTTTCTCTCATGCCCCTCTCCGCAGCTGGTGCATGGGGGCTTCCCGGAGCGTCCCTGGATAGTGGTTCCCTGTGGTTTCCGGCGGACGGGCTCGCAGACGAGACTGACATCTTCCTCGTTGGAATTCTTGGGCGCTGAGTCAGGAAGCACTAGATGAGAAGCTGCCATAGGTCGGTCAGAGTGTGAGGCCTCGTGGACAATTGCGAGTTGGAGGGCCTCGTCGATCTTGATGCCTGAGGTGCCAATCATCTTCCTGCACAGCTTTATGTTGCTGATGCCCCAGGCAAATTGCGTTAATAACTTCTCCTCCACTTTGGTGAAGGCACAATCCATTGCAAGCTGGCGCAGGGCAGCCATATAAGCAGCGGCCGACTCGCCGGGCTTCTGGATGCGGCCCTGGAACTCAATCCTCCTTGCTAGCGTCGTTGGCCGGGGCATGAGGTACCTGCTCAGGGCTTCGATGATTTCCTCGTAAGTACACTCGAGGATCGCCCTTGGTGCTAGGAGACTCTTTGCGAGTCGAACGGTGTTCATGCCACAGAAGCTGAGGAGAAAGGCCCTTTGTTTGCCCGGATCTGTTAACTCACTGTAGGCAAGGTGACAGGTCAGCTGGTCCGTCCATGAATCCCAGAGTTCAGGATGAGCTGGATCGAAGATTTCCAAGTTTCCCCGAGCGGAGGCCATGGCTCTGGCATGGAGCGTGAAGTAGTGTCCGGGACGTGGCGCGCGGTGCTGCTCGAGAGTGATGTGGGGCTGTTGGATCCCCAAGCATCGAGAATAAATCCACGTTTTCAAGAAAAGCAAAATTTATTTCAAAGCATTGGAAAGACACTCAAACACGTTCTTTGTTAGAACTGACTACAAACGGTTAGGGCAAGCATAATAAAGGGATTTGAAACAGGTACAGAACCAATGGGTCACGTTCCCGCTGGCGGGTGAAAGGAAACGGTTGCGCGCTCATTCCCTGAGAACCATGCTATCTCCAGACATAATACAGGTGCAGTTCCCAGGCTCTAAAAGCAACAAGCTGGCAATGAAGCGAACTCCCCCAACACGTTCTCCAGTTGTTTGGCTTATGCATTACAGCAGAGTACAATAACAGCGCACAGGCAGGGGAGGGGGGGGAACAACTGTACAGAAGTACCAGCAACACAGAACACCATGGCAGCTTGCTGACAGAGATCCGGAAGTCAAATCGGGAAAAGAAAGGGGACCACTGGATCTGTCGTTGGTTGAGGCGATGGGTGGTCTGGAGGTGTTCTAGGTTCCAATGGTCCATGAGCACCTGAACGGGATGGCAGGCCCCTTTGAGGTAGTGTCTCCATACTTCGAAGGCGGCCTTGATGGCCAGTAGCTCCCTTTCCCAGATGGTGTAATTCCTCTCAGCTGTCGTCAGTTGGTGAGAGTAGTAGGTGCAAGGCTGGAGAGGCTGCATAAGCCTGTCCCGTTGAGAGAGAACTGCGCTGATAGCAATGCTAGAGGCGTCAGCCTCCACTGTGAAAGGGAGCTGGGGATCGGGATAGCACAGCAGCGGCCCTGACGTGAAACAGGTCTTTAGGATGGCGAAGGCATGATCGGACTTGGGGGTCCAGAGAAATGGTTCTTTGGGCCGAAGTAGCCAAGTTAAGGGGGTGGTTAACGAGGCATAGGTGGGGACAAACTGCCTATAGTAACTGGTGAATCCAAGAAGCTGTTGCACGTCTTTGCGGGTGCGAGGCTTCTATCTTTTTTGGGTCCATGAGTATCCCTTGCGGGGATATAATGTGGCCGAAGAACTCAACCGAGTGCAGATGGAAATCACGTTTCTCCAGCTTTGCGTATAGCCCATGGGTCCGAAGGCGCTAGAGGACTTGACAAACATGCTCAATGTGCTGGGCGGGGTTGTTTGAATAGATCAAGATATCATCCAAGTAAATGATGACAAAGTGGTTGAGCAGGTCTTGGAAAACGTCATTCATGAGCCTCTGTAAGACCGCGGGTGTGTTGGTTAAGCCAAAGGGCATTACCAAATACTCGTACTGGCCGTATTGAGTGCCAAAGGTTGTCTTCCACTCATCAACCGCCCAGATACGTACCAGGTTGTATGCACCTTGGAGATCCAATTTAGTGAAGATTCAGGCTCCCTTAAGGCAATCTAATAGTTTGAGGATCAAAGGTAGGGGGTACTAGTCTCGTATTGTGATTTTGTTAAGGGCCCGATAATCGTTGCAGAGTCAGAGCTCACCGCTCTTTTTCTTAATGAAGAGGACTGGTGCTGATAACAAAGACGTGGAGGGCTGGATGAATCCTCTTGTCAGGGTTTTTTCCACAAAATCCC
>NW_015169777.1:1296034-1299824 GCF_001447785.1 Gekko japonicus
TCACTCGGAGGGGCCGAAGCTCCCTCCTGGGACCCCGCCCGGGCCCCTTCCCCAAGGGTTTCAAACATCCAGTCTTCGACTTCCCGTCGGTATATCCCAGACACAGCCGGTCTCTCCGGTTCGGGGTAAAGACCCTTGTCAAACAGACTCTCCCGAAGTCCACTACCTCTGCGGGAGTAAACTTCTCTGGTGCCTTTGGCATTATACAAAGTCCAATCATCCTGCGCCGGTACCGTCCTCGGGCCCCATCGCGAAGGTGTTGGCGGCGGCCAAGACAGGTACGCAGGTAACCGGGGAATCGCTCCCCCCACCGCACCCGACATGGGTATGGTGGTCGTGGTGATCAATGCCGTGGAGGTTGCAGGGACCGATCCCGTGTCCCCCTCCGTTGTAGGTAGGTTTCCCTCTGCCCCGCTCATGATCAAGTCAGACTCGGGACGATAGGAAGATTGAGAGTTCTAACAATATGTTGGATCCCCAAGCATCGAGAATAAATCCACGTTTAAAGAAAAGCAAAATTTATTTCAAAGCGTTGGAAAGACACTCAAACACGTTCTTTGTTAGAACTGACTACAAACGGTTAGGGCAAGCATAATAAAGGGATTTGAAACAGGTACAGAACCAATGGGTCACGTTCCCGCTGGCGGGTGAAAGGAAACGGTTGCGCGCTCATTCCCTGAGAACCATGCTATCTCCAGACATAATACAGGTGCAGTTCCCAGGCTCTAAAAGCAACAAGCTGGCAATGAAGCGAACTCCCCCAACACGTCCTCCAGTTGTTTGGCTTATGCATTACAGCAGAGTACAATAACAGCGCACAGGCAGGGGAGGGGGGGGAACAACTGTACAGAAGTACCAGCAACACAGAACACCATGGCAGCTTGCTGACAGGGGCGCAGTAGCGTCTCCTGGATCAATGCTCGGTGCTGCGCTGGGAGGGGAGCCAGGTCTGCTCAGCGGAATCCCACCTTCATCACTACTATAAAGTACTGGGTTCGCCGCATGGAAGACTTGGACCATGACGTGAGTTCAGACGAGTTTATTGTACTTCACACAAGAACTGCAAAACGGCCCTGCAAGGCCAACTATGTATACACACACCCAGTACCCCCTTAGTCCTATTGGAGGGTTTGAATTTCCCGCCAAAGAGCTATAGGTAGATACCAGGATCCTCAGTCCTGTTTTTTTAGGGGGAGCTAAGCTCTGTCCTGTAACCACAGACCCCTAGTGGCGGTCCGCGTACACAACAGGGTCCCCTTCTCCACGTGGAGCACTGCAGGCTATGGCAGCCAAACTACCCACACACACACTGCAAGGAGGCAAGGCAGGCACAGTGGAGGAAAGGAGGGAAAGGGCTGGGGGAGGGAAAGGAAGGAGTATGTTCCCCTCCTGGGACTGTCACTTGATGTGGCAGACCCTGATGCCATGGGCAAGCAGGCAGGACAACAGGTCTGGTTGGCCTACTCCACTCCTGATGTCCTAGGCACCTTGTGGATGGGCAGGCCTCTACTGCAGACCATATGCCCTCTTTGGCAGTGACTGGGCTTTAAGAAGAAATTCTACAGAAACTCCATTTCCAAGGATGAAGAGGAAAAGAAAAGTGCAGGAGAGTCAAGATTTCAGTGTATCTTAAGAGCACTTCTTGTGAATACTTCATTATGCTTTATAATAACCATAGCAATACCGGTATTATCAGCACTGGTCAAACAGTTACCCTCTTTATGAAGCAAAAGAAGTCTGCCTTTGACATACTTGCATACCTGTGCCATTTAATTGTTTATTACAGTAGTCACCACTGAGTGGGATAGAAGAATAATCCTATATAGGCTGACACCCAGATCAAGGTGAGTGTGCTTTGTGCCCTCTACAGCACCTACCCTAGCTACGTAAGGAAGGATGCACTGTTCCTCCTGTACTTCTTTCCCTGATCACATGACATTATTTCCACCACCTTCTAATTGAAACATGAATGGTTAGCAAGGACAAGAACCACAGAGAAAATATGGGAACTCTTAGTAGGAAAAAGACTGCTGGGAAATGGGAACCTTTTACAGTGGCACCAGGAAGGGTCTAAAACATTGGTTCTCCCCCCCACACACAACCCCCCCCCCCAAAACCCCAAACAAAATACCTTCAATGCTTTTCATCATAGATATAAAAACTGCTGGATGTGGTACTTTCAAGCATGTGAAGGTGGTTTTTGGTACTTGTAACTCTAGGGTTTGTGGAACATCAGAGTAAAGTATAAAATGGAAGCAGCTGGTAAGAAAAATAAATGATAGGAATAAATGGGAGGGTGGGGAAAATGTCAAAAAATACCGCCTAAAAAGGTTTAGGGGAAAAGAGCCAGATTTTGGTAGTTCTACTTTTTAACAGGTCATTAAACAAACCCATAACCTGACTCAGAATAAAATGAAAAGGGTAAGCAATTGGTAAGTGTTGTGTGTTCGTTAAGAGGGCCGGCCAGCAGAGTTTCTGTTCAGATGAAATCACCAGGGGGAGGGGGGGAATCCTCTACAGTAGAGCTGTGTCTCCAGAAAAGGGATAATTAACATTTGGCAGTTTGTCAAGAGAACAGTATGCTAAGCTCATGCTTTCAGTATGGGGAGCTATTACAATTCTGCAGCAATTCAGGAAGCAGAACTCAAAACTGCAAAATGGCACCATTTTGAGAGTTTTAAAAGTTACCAATATATATATATATATATATATATATATATCTCAGTAGAGAAAAGGAACCAAAGAAATGCCTGACTCCAACTGGCAAATTCTTTGCCACCCCATCTTCCGAGTCCTAGAAATACAGCTGACCTTAGGTAATAAATTTCCCTAAAACCTAGACATACTCTTGGATTTAATCCCAAATTCACATAAGAAACCATTTCATAGGCAAGGGTCTTATTTATACTTTCTCAACTCCTGTAATATTTTATCTAAAGTGGCACTTTTAGCAAGCCCCCACTCCTGAATGAACTGCCTCTTTGCTTTGAAGGTTTTTAGCTAATCTAGTAAAATCCCATAAATATCAGGAGGCTTTAGTTCCCTAGATTCAGATGGGAGAAAGACTGAGGAGAAACCACATTAGCATTAAAATGATGGTAACATCCAGACGGAGGCTGACAAAGCATTCATTTTTTACATCTCTTGTCATTATGCCAGCTGTCCCTGACTTGGTACTGTAGTATAGAGCCTTCAGAAAGGGTGAGAAATGCAGGGAAGAGAAAACCGCTTGTCCTACAGTTTACAGGGATAAACACACACAAGATTTTTCAGCCTTGGGAGGTTTGAGACCAATTTGTACACCTACCCAACTCTTGAATATACCTCTGTATTATCTAAAATGTCAACATCACATTTCTTTTCTCCACCCCTTTTCAGGGGAAATATATCTGCAGCCCATTTTTTCCCCTTCACAGTAAGCTAGGAAGGTAGCTAGACAGGTTCAGGAATAAAGGACATAACCAAGGATACCCAGTTTGCTTTATGCCCAACAAGAAATTTTAATATAGGCAGAGGTCATTTCGGGGGGGATCGCGGGAGATCGCAGTTCCCCCGGGTGAGGTACGGGGGGCGGGGCACATGACGAAGCCCCGCCCCTGCTTCCGGCCGCCCCGCTTCCGGCCCTCATTCAGCCAGGAGGAGGCAGGAGAAGAGGGAGGGTAAGTTGCTTCCTCCCTGCCTCTCCCCACCCCTGCCTGCCTGGGGCCAGGGAGGGCCTTCGCGGGGCTTCCTTGCACTCCCGCCGGCCTTGCAGGTCCACCGCCGGGCCCCTCATGGGGCTCGGCAGTGG
>NW_015169777.1:1300727-1315922 GCF_001447785.1 Gekko japonicus
CTCTCCCCGGCGGCGTGGCTTGGCTTGCTCCGAGTCACCTCCTCTCTCCTTCCCCGCCTCCCCTTCACCTCCCAGGGCTGCTCCGGCGCCTTCAAAACCCAACAGGTCCCCGCTTAGAGGGGACACTGGGAGAGAGTGGGCCGAGAAGGGGGGAGGGCATTATGTCACTTCTAGGGGTGATGTGTATGCGGAGCGCGCGCACGCTTTGCGCGCGCGTGCGCACCCCCCCCACCAGCCCCCTTACTTTTCCCAGGCCCCCCCCACTAGGAAGGCTTTAGCTACGGCCCTGGTATGCCGCATCCAAAGCCAGCCCTCTGACAACTGTGTTGCTGTTGTTGGCTCTTACTGTGTCTGCCTAGCACTGCACTTTCTATGGAGCAGGGCTTCCACTACAATAGTAAGTTTCCCTTTCCAAAACCTCCTAGATATATGCACTCCTGGTACACAGAAACAACATGAAACAAAAGAAAATGTGCAGGCCTGATGCCCTGTGCAGGCCTGGAAGAGGCAAGCCAGACAACATACTCGTGATACCACACTGGATACCAACCTGTGGACCTCAGTAGAGCTCAACTGGCTGATGGAACTAGGAGTGGGGGAAAGGGAATAAAACCCTATTGAGCTCAGCAGCTCACAAGCTGACAAGATAGTTATGGCCCTCCAGGGTTCAGATTAGTAGTTTATGGCAGAATGGAGATAGGGCCTAATGGAACGAAGATGGTGAACAAGATTTGATGCTTTTTAATAGCTGAAGGGCCAGTTCAAGCTGCCTCTGTTACAGTAAACTGTCCTGGTCTTTGTTTTTGTCTTCAGTACAATCCCACTGCAGTTCTTCTTGTAATGAATAACCTTACATATTAAAACAGTTAAACCCCCACTAACTGAGCAACGGCTAATACTTCTTTCATATGAAATGGCAACTCTGCTCTGGAGTAGGAAGAAAACTGGGGTTTCCAGGGATACCAAAGGCCAGCCACAGTGACCGTCCTCTCTGCTTCTTTCCAACATGCTCTCAGGGGTTATGTGTTTACAGGAAGAATGTTTGGACATTCACTCTATGCTCGACCAAACTTAAAGGATACTATTCTGACAGCCTCTTACACAGGACATATAAAGTTGTACAGACGCCTTATTTTCTCTTACTACATCCCCGGTCTACTCCCTGAAAGTGCTACTGCACTAAATCTAACAACAATCTAGTCCTTTCTCTTGTGTCAACATTCTAGGCCTCAAATATGGGTCTAAGTTGTTGTTTTTTCTTAAAAGGAAGCTTTTCCCACCAGCTAATATTAACAGTTTTCCTGATTTTAAGAAGGAAAAAAAGTCAATGGAACCATTTTATATTTTTAAAACATTCCCCTCTGGAGCCCACAAGCCTAACAGTACAGCATTGTGCCAGTGCATACAGCGGACTATAAACAGATTTGTCTGCCTTTGCTGTTAAGCTGAGAAAAGTCAGCATAAACGTGAACAAGTAAATGTGTACATTACACATTCTGTTTTCAAGGTTATGTTGAGAACATATGACAAGAAGAACAAGTAAAGGGCACTCTTCAGTCTGGGACTGTTTCCTCACCAATGCCCAGTTAAGAAAAATGTTACTTTATACTGGATACATTCTAAATATGAAAATACCTCCAATGCAAGCTTCTTGGTCACATCATGTTCAGACTGTATTTAGTTACCTCCATATTATCTGATTAGTCATGCCGGCCACATGACCACGGAAATGTCTTCGGACAGCGCTGGCTCTTCGGCTTGGAAACGGAGATGAGCACCACAACCCTAGAGTCGGACTCGACTGGCTTTCGAGCAAGGGAACCTTTACCTTTATATTATCTGACATGAAGAAGAAGAAGAGTTGATTTTATACCCTGCTCTTCACTACCTGAAGGAGTCTCAGAGTGGCTTACAATCCCCTTCCTCTCCCCACAACAGACACCCAGTGAGGTAGGTGGGGCGTAGAGAGTTTGGAGAGAGCTGTGACTGACCCAAGGTCACCCAGCTGGCTTCATGTGGAGGAGTGGGGAATCAAACCTGGTTCTCCAGATTAGAGTCCACTGCTCTTAACCACTACACCAAGCTGGCTCCCCGGGGCAGCATCATTTGCCCCTGGAACCCAAAAGGAGCATGTGACACATGCACCTGGCTTTAAGTAAGGCCACAACAAAAGAACTAAAGCATAGTCCAAACAAGCTCCTGGCACATTGCAGGATGGGGGAAATAGGCTAGAGACTGCCACTTTCAGGCTGTCAGAAGAAGCTGTCTGGCCAATGGAACCCAGAGGCAGCATTCCACATTGTGGTTCTCAGTGACCCACCCAGCCACTATACCTAGGGTTGCCGCCACCGGCTGGAGGCAGGGGATCCCCCTCCCCAGGCCTCACCCCCACTGCCTATCAGCTGGTTGGCTGGAGGACTTACTGGCAGGGGAGGCAGGTGTAGTCTGCTGTTGCTGGCAATATCACTTCCAGTGTATACTGCAAATGATGTTATCATGTTGGCGATGTCAAGGCAATCCTCTGGTATTTGTGCAAAAAAACCCTCTATGGCAGAATCCATTTTTACCCTAGCGTTTCCCCCCCCAAAAAATACCATAGCGTTGCTGTGATGTCACAACGTGATGACACCACTTCCAGTATACTCTGGAAATGATGTCACCATTGACATAGCCTGAGCCTCCCTCCCACTCCTGGTAGGTCTCCTCCCCCCCCCGCTAGTTGACAGGAGGGACCTGGCAACCATAACTATGCCTGGTGAAAGGTGTGACTGGCAAGGCACACCTCTCAACCACGATCAGCATGCCTCTAGTCCCAAGAGATCTGTGACTGTCTTCTTCATACTCTGCCGGCCCTACAGAGCAAGGCCTGCCCCCACTCCTGTACTTACACTATACACCTTAAAGCAGGCCTTTTGCCTGGTTTCATGTTCTGATCAGCTTCCCACTTGGCTCTGTCAGCTACAGGTTGTGAACGGCCACTTGAACAATTCCTGGGGCTTAATATTATTGCCTATACATGACACATTATAGTCCTAGGCAGTCATCAGTAGGGAGTGAACTTTACATGGCAGTGAAACTCAGAAACCTATGCTTGAGTGTTTAAGCAGAAACTGAAAAGAAAACCTCTCTCTTCAAAGTTTTAAAGGCCTTAAAGGCCTTGTTGAAAAGCAGAAACACTTACTTGTTGGCAACAAATTATCTGGTGTTTGTATGAATACAAAGTTACCTCAGTTTTACTATCTGTTCACCTCATACATCCGCCACCTGATTCCACCTGACCTTTGCTCTTCCAAGTTAAATAAAACATTTTGTTTATTTGGAATTTAAAAAAAAAGAAGAAGTAGGGAGCAAGTGGGGAAAAAACCCTCCATCCTTGGCCAGTCTGGAGCAGTGAACACACAGGATCTCACCTGAAGGAAAAAGTTCCCACTTGACCCCAAAGCAACCAGTTCATGCTCAGACTACCCTAAAAGAGAGGGATAGGTAGGTATGCTGAATCTAGCCAGGAAAGATGGATGCATGGACTGTGTTCCCAGGGGATAAATGCCCTCGGACATCACACCTCCAGTACTGAATTCATGTTGGCAGAGGTCGATTCAGGGGGAAACGCGGGGGATCGCAGTTCCCCCGGGTGAGGTACGGGGGGTGGGGCACAAGACGAAGCCCCGCCCCCTGCTTCCGGCTGCCCTGCTTCCAGCCCTCATTCAGCCAGGAGGAGGCAGGAGAAGAGGGAGGGTAAGTTGCTTCCTCCCCGCCTCGCCCCACCCCTGCCTGCCTGGGGCCAGGGAGGGCCTTGGCGGGGCTTCCTCGCACTCCCGCCGGCCTTGCAGGTCCACCGCTGGGCCTTATGATGTCAGGGGGTGAGGCATATGCTAATGAGTTATGCTAATGAGTTCCCCTAGCTCTTTTTCTACGAAACGACCCCTGCATGTTGGGCATAGCCCACTGTCTCATGGACAAATCCATCTCCTGGCTAAGTGCAGTAGGGACAATTCTTGCATTTCTGGGTCAAGCTTGCAACTCTCCATTCATGCAGAATTCTCACAAGGAGTTTGTCTGAGTGCTGGGTGAGGAAAACAACTAGTACCCTGCAATTAGAAACAAAACCAAGACGGAGACAAACAGGAAGACAGTGCTAAGAATTCAGTAGCAAATTCGGCAGCAAAATGGGCCAAAAGTATAAAATAATGTATAAAAGGCAACTGCTATGGAAGTAAGCAGCTTTTAGGAAATACTGCTTGGTGGCCTAGATAATTTAATAATCTGGCACAGTGTTAACACTAGGAACCTCAACATTTCTAACTTCGTAAAAAAGCTATGTGAATGGGATACTGAACGATGCTTCCAGGCACAGCCATTACTCTATGCTGTTGGCAACTTGCACAAAAAATGAGATGCCTATTAAAAACATTCCAACACAACTCAATATATGCACCCCAGAAAGTATTGCCACATTTTCTTCCCATTAGTGCCATGGGTAGCATGCACACCTACAAATTTTTTACCAAAGGCTTTCTATATTTCCTGTTCATTGTTCTCTGAGTAATTATGAAGAAATGTCTAGACATGTCCAAATATGTAGCTCTCAGTAGTCTCTTCTCTGTATTTCCAGGGAATTGCCCACTGACTGATGATATCATCTGGGAAAGCAGGTGTGGCCAGAAAGATCCTCAGAGGCAACGCAAAACTATATAGCTTCTGTAATAATTGGGCTTTTGAACAACTATTACAAATGAATGTATTATATTTCACTTGGAATGCAATCTTCATTTGGAATTAAGCAGCACAACTGGCCATGCAGTATAGTAAAGTCTCTCTCACACACACAGAGAAAATAAAATGTATTTGTGTTGCCAAAGACTGACTCAGAGGGACATCCTTTGCCATACATATTCTAGTGGTGGGCTGTGAAATCAACATTGTGCAGTATGGCCAAAGTGAGGGTTTGTGCTATATAAACACACACCCTTTTTTTTATGGCACCATTCCAAACCTTGCCAACATCTCCCTTGAGGCCTCTTTCAGTCTCGCACAGAATAAGATTTCATTCCCCTCCTCTTCACCATATCATTGCACCCCAGAGCTGAGTCAGAAACCATCCTAGCTGAAGTATGAATATCCATTCAATCTAAAAGGTTAGCTTAACATGTTAACGTTTGTTTAATTCACAGACATGAAGCATTGGGATAGGCAGTTGCTTGTGCCTTCATAAATAGAAACCTTGCATCAACAATTACTCTGGAAGCACATACATGGTTTCTTGGCTGCCAGCAAGTCTTTCCTATCTGTAGGAAAAGATGACATCGTGTCTACTTATATTTCTCCTTCTCCCAAGCTTTTGAGTTCCTTCCCAAAAAAATACAAAGCTGTCTGAAAGCAGAGGCCACATGACAATGCAAATTCTCTTCCACAGGAAGCCCTTATCTACAAGAGCATTGCTGTGTGAGGCTCAGAGTTCTTCACATCAGCTGATATTTGTACTTGACAAAGAAGAACAAGAAGTCATAGGGTAAGGAAACTTTCCACACCAAAAGTCTTCTGAAAGTGCTACAAAAGGGATAAGATAGCATGGGTTCACACATACATGTTCATGACTAGATCGCTGCAACACCAGATGGTGACTTGCACATGGAAATGTGCCATCAGGGGCCAAATACCACAAAAGGAATTTTCAACTCACCTTACTTACTATAATGCTTTTCAGCAGATTCAGGTCTTAGATTCAGCTGCAGCTCACTGTGTGAAGAGAAACTCAATCATGTACATGCATCTGTGAAAAGCCCTAAGGATGGTTTTGCTCATTATGATCAAGAAACGAAGGCAAGCATGCATCTGTAGTGCCCATCTGCTTCTCACCCTTCTGATGCTAACATCTGAAAAGGGAAGTCTCATTTCTTTTCCATGGTGAAATCTGTAGACACCAGATGTGTGTGTACAGGTCATTCATCTCCCTGCAGGCAAGTACTTCTACTGATTTCAATGGAACTCCTGTATGCCTATTTTGGGATTTCACGCAATATATTTTCTGGTTACAGCAGAAAGTTAATTAGGTTTTGCACTACAGAAAAAGCAATTTTTAAGTTTATGAAGCAGATTATGGTGACCATATGCCAAAAGAGACATAATTTCTGTGCCATTAAAGGTAGTGCATCATAGCAACGTTTGGTATTGCGGATTTTTCCCCATCACACTGTCCCATGATGGCTGTCACACTACATCATGCTCTTACTCATATGGCTAATCATTTTCTTGATCTAGTCACCTATATGTAGATGAAGTTAAATGCATCACTGTGAAAAGTTATTATGATCCCCTTGTCATGGACTGATCATTACTTATTACCTAAGCAAGAATGGGGGACCTATAAAACTGTTCTTCTGCCATAGACTGATGGATGGATAAATACTATGATGATCCTCAAGAAGTTACTTACTGATAAGGGTAGTGTATCTGTCTTAAACCTGGTCAACCTCTAGATAGCCTAGGTGGTCAATCAACTTTAAGTACCATCTCCAGTCCTGCAAAGTCCATTTAGCTCCTTGATTCACTGAGGAGATGAAGACTATAAAATGGGCGGGTAGAAGACTTTATGTATATTCCTTAACAGAGTTACACATCTCTAAGTCCATGGTAATCAACTTCTAAGTCCAATGAAGTCAATGCACTCTGTTAAGGATTGCACTGTAGAGAGCATGTGGAAGAATACTCAACACAAACACGTTTGAATGTTTGTGCCTGTTCTGTGACAGTTTTGGAGGCAAAGCAAGTTCCCTTTTCTACCATCACAACATTGTACAAATCGATTCAGCCAAGCTGTTCTGAGTGATTGGTGAGGGGCTCTGTCCATCTTGATGATGTAGACTCAGAATATGTTTTAACTGTATTTTTATATGTGCATTTTATGTAAACTGCCCTGAGCCTGCCTTGGCGGGGAGGGCGGGGTATAAATCAATCAAACAAACAAACAAACAAACAAATAACTGGGAGCTCACAGTAACATTTTTGCAAAGCATTTTGTAAATAAAAATCACTCATGTTTGCCACGATTTAGATTTTGCTAGTTTAACAGCTCAATCTCAGGAGGTCTTATCAAACACTATTTAACTGAAACTGCAGGCTGAGGATATAAACAAATTCTTAATTGTGCTGGCATCCTCAGTGCTCAACTATTGCCTATCTTGGTGTATTAAATCGGACAAAAATTGTTATTTAGATAGGTCCAGGAGGTTATTTCGATAGGTCCAAATGCCTCATTTTGGCCCTAAAAGGCCAAAATACGCCATGATGACAAAATCCCTTTCCTTTTTCTAATGAAATCACTCACAGCAATATTTTGTGACATGAACACCCCCTGTAAAATTGTTGGTAGCGTATGTTAAGAGCCCATCTGCAGGCCTGTCCGGGGTGGGAGACAGGTGAGGCATGGTTGTAGCCATCAGCATGGCTGGGAGGGGCCTTGACAAAGGCCTCCACAGCAGCATGGGCTCTCGATGCCTCACATCCCTGGCCAGCCAAACAGGAACTGGCATGGCCAGGGGTGGGGCACTGGCTGGTGGGCCTTGAAGAAGGAATCTTCCCTCGGGTCCAGCCAACTCGGCTAAAAGGAGGCCTGGCCACACTGCCAGTGACAGTCAGCCCTTGGCTTTTCCTATGCACACCTCCCTCTGTCTCTGGCATACACGGGTTCGCTTGGGTGATGGGTTGTTTGCTTTATGGTGGCATTGCATTTTTTGTTGTTGTTTTCCTTGTCACAACTACATTCCAGCAGTATCAGCACTGGGACAGATTTTGGAGGGAATGTGGCCTGCATTCCTGTTTACCCCACTCTTGAGGATCCCCTTAAGGGATCTTGGGGTGAGGGCTTGAAGGGGACACACCCAGCTTAGGGGCCAGCAGCATACCCTAAGTCTCAAGTGGCAGGGGAAACCATGCAGTGGCTTGCACCCATGTGGAATCCCACATTCTGCCATCCAATGGTATTCCCTCCCTGTGGTGCTGGATCTGCAAGAGATGTACTCAGTATCTTGGAAGAAATTAAAATGTAATAATCTGAAACAGACAATCACTCAGCAAACATACACCTCTGTATTTGCTGTTCTCAACCTTTTATTCTACCACAGCCATTGTGAATTCAATGGCCCCATTCCAGAATGAGCATCAAACTGGTAGACCCTAACTTCAGAGATATATGGGGGAAACTTTTTACATCCAACTACATGGGCTAGCAGCATGTATTGGCTGAAGATATTAGCAAGGGAGTGGAAAAGCTGAATTTACCACACATATTCTCACATGCCCTGTGATATAAAGCAACTATTTTGATCAGCATAAAGACAAAGCTCCACCACAGAGAATGATAAAACTGTTAGTAAATAAGTTAGCTGGAGTGATGGTAAAGGAAAAAATGACAGAGATCCAATGTCTGAAGAGGACTTCTTGATTATGAAGTAGCATAAGGTAACAACGGTAAAGAAAGCCAGACATCAGTCACACTAATACAAAGAAGAGGAAGAAGAGGAGGAGACTGAATTTATACCCCACTCTTCAGTCAGAGTCTCAGAGTGGCTTACAAACTCCTTTCCCTTCCCCTCCCCACAACAGACACCCTGTGAGCTGAGAGAGCTCTTTCGAGAACTGCTCTTTCAAGAACAGCTCTGACAGAATTATGGCTTGCCCAAGGTCATCCAGCCAGGTGCAAGTGGAGGAGTGTAGAATCAAACCCAGTTCTCCCAGATTAGAATCAGCGCACTTAACCACTACACCAAACTGGCTCTGAAGTTAGAATACCATGGGTGACAAAGCATGGTCAACAATAACCTGAAGATGCTATGTGATGTAATTGTTTGCACACAAAAGAGAATTAGGAAGAAAAATAACAAATATATAAAATGGTGACATATGTGTTTCAAGTTATCACTATGCTTGTGCAAGTGCCTCAATTCTTCATCATGTACCAGTTGTATTGAATTTACTGCTATTCTAGATGCCATCTTGGATTGCATAATAAACAGCAGTACTGTACAACAATTATGTCAGCCAGCACTGTAGCATAAGGCAAACTGTATTCAGTCTTTACTCAAGAGATAAACCCACTCATATAAAAGTAGAAAGCACAGTTCAACTTCCTGGTTTCTGATGGGAATATTTTTTATCAACAAATAACACATAATTCCCTTAAAGGCTTTCAGATACATAGTGATAGCACACCCAATGACTTTGCATTCTGACAACTGCTCAGAGCAGAGGTGATAGGAGAATTTTCTGAATTAGAACATGAAACTAGGTTATGCTGTATGTTTGTTCAGTGACAGCCTGGGAGACCAAATTCTATTTATAATCACAGAGATTAATAGGATATTGAAAGCTATGCTATGTTAGGTGACATGATTAAGGATCACTCTGCATTCTATTCAGCTGAGGTATCTCCCCTCCCCAAACTCTGGCTTCCATAGACTCCATAGACTCCACCACAAAATCTCCAGGAATTTCCCAACCTGGAGGTGACAACCCTAATCAGGACTGGACCCAATGAGTTCCCCACAAAGGCCAAAGTAGCCCTGGAAAGGGCCTCCTGCTCCCACCTTTTTACTGGCAGAACCAAGCTTGGTTGCCTAGTAACAGCCACTGAGGGGAAAGTGAGCCGCACAGCAGGAGGAGAAGAGAATGGTTTGACAGCCACTGGCCTACCTCAGTAGCCAACCATGGAGGAGCCAAGCAGGAGAAACATCTTTGTCAGGAGGGACAGCCATTTTGGCAGTTTATTCTGACAGGGAACAGTGGCCAGGCTGGCCCAGCACCCAGCACAGTCAATGGGAGAGCTGGAAAGTGCCAATACACCAAGGCTTTTATATATATCAGATCCTCCATGAATCTGTGTAATCCATTTTAAAGCTATCTGTGCCTGTGGCTTACATCCTCTGGCAGCAAATTCTACTCTGCAGTACCAAACATGGGGTGGACGCATTTTCAATGCAAGCTTCTAAGAAAGAAAACGCTAAACCAGTGATTTCCCCACAAAAACTTCTGGACTGAGCCCCCTTGCCAAGACCATATGTCTCTATGAATGGTTAGTGTCAGAACTCTGTCAGCTGAACATGAACAGTTAATTCTAATTCTTTATCTGCATATAATGAATACCTTTCTTAAATAAATAATATCCTTGTTCTCTTTTACCCTTTCCCCCAAGTGGACCACATATTCAGAGTCATACTAGCTCAAGGGGTCTTTTCTGAAGGATCACTCAAACATGGTAAGGGTGACCATGATCTTGAAAAATCCATACTGATCCAATGGAAACGTTGAGAGGGCAGAGCTGGGTGGAGGGCAGCAGTCTGCACTGTTTTTTTAAAAAAGAAATGCTACTGTTATTACAAATAGAAGTTCATTATTTATGTGGACATTGTTGTCACAAATTTAAAAATCTGTTTTATGAACAGTTCCTAACTGGAGTGAACCAGTGTTCCAGGTAAGGTAGTACACGATCCTGGTTCCACAGATGCTATAGTCCCCATCTTAAGGTCTTTGACCTATGGAACCTGTGGAAGTAAAATGGCAGGCAGAAAAACACTGCCCTTCCCCAAAGAGCTCAAGCCAGCTTATACAGCTTCCTTATCCCAAGTCTGATCTTAGGGCACTCAAAGCACACCACAGATAGAGGAAAGAAGTCTGTGAACTGATTGCCCAAGATGTCTCAAGCAAAACAGTCCTCATGATCTGAGAATCACGGATATAGACGAGATAGGCAAGAGGCAGGCTTTGGCTTATTTCAGGTCCATTACTACTCTGGCCCTAACAGTTCCTTAGCTTCCTTCTCCTTGTAGATAGAAGCTCCCCTTTTCCCTAGTATAATCATAAACTGGGACATTGAGTTGTTTTGATAAAATGATAATATTTATTTGTTACATGCTAAACATACCTAAGCACCATACCCAAACAGTTAAAAAACACAAAAGTACTGCCCAAAGTTTACAGTCCAATCAATCAGTTAAAACCATCACAAAAAAGAAGTTTAAAAAAATCAAAAGAAAAGGGAGATGAAACCAGTTAACTACCATATTTTTCGCTCCATAAGATGCACCTAGTTTTTAGAGGAGGAAAAAGTGCCTCTTCTGCTGCTGTTCAGTGGGGAGAGAAGCCTTGAGCCGGATCTCCCAGGCTGCAAAGCGAGAAGGGCCCCGCTGGCCATGATGCTTTACAGCAGCCTCCCAAGGACCAGGGGAGGAAACCCTTGCACGGATCTCCCGGCGGGAAAGCTCAGCAATGAGCGGTGCTCCCCCCCCACGGCTTCCTTGACCTCAGAACGGCCACAGCCTGGTGGAGGAGGGGGGGAGAGCGGGCATTACTCTTTAAAGGGCTGGGGGAGCCAAAAAGGAGGGAGGAAGGAGCTGGGGGAATGCAAGCAAGGAATTGGGAACCGGCGCCTGTGCCTCTTTTTTCTCACGTGGCTGAACAGCCCCCCTGGGGTCCCGCGGGATTGCATCCCTGTGCGGAGTGACTCCACAAGGAGCCCCACTGAGGTGCATTGTAGGGCGGGAGTCCAGTCCCGCGGGGTCTTCACGGCAAAGGGAGGGAAGCCTTCCCCCCCTTGGTCTGCAGCCATGAAAGGGCGAAAGCAGCCTGAGCGAGCTGCTTGCTAAAGAGGCCGAGCAAGGGAGGGCTTCAGAGACATGGAAGCGGCGGGGAAAGCCTTGCAGTTGGAGCCTGGGCAGGTTTACTCTCAAGTAAGAATTTTGCAGCCGATCTCACGGCTGCAAAGCTCAGCAATGAGGGGCGAGAGGTGCTATCCCCCCACCCTGGATGGCTTCCTTGACCTCAGAACGAACACAGCATGGTGGTGGTGGAGGAGTATTCACTCCATAAGATGCACACACTCCCCCCCCCACTTTTTTGGGGGGGAAGTGCGTCTTATGGAGCAAAAAATACAGTAATACAATCAGAAAAACGCTAACTGAAACAAATTATTTCTTGTGCTAGAAGAGATCTGATAAACCATATCCTATTCCAAGCATATGGAGCACTTATGGGAAAACGATGCAATTAAGTTAAAGGAGAAATCCATGGTTTTTAAAAAAGAAAAGAACCTGAGCAACTCAAAGAATGAAGAGGAGAGGGAAGTTAGGAATCAAAATATGAATATGAAAACTGGAGAGGTGACCAATGGAGAGAAAAAACTAATAAAAGAATAATATTACTTAGCATAATTTGAATTTTAAAAACCCAGCCTGAAATAAAAGGCCTAAGGTAAGAGAGAAGTAATCCAGTTTGGGAAGAATTATAATAATATAAGTGGGATAAAATGATGAATTAAAAGGGGGGAAAACTGAATTAAAAGGGGGGAAAACCTTAATACCAGAAATATTGACAGATACAAGTTTTAATAACAGACAATGAGAAAGAAACATAAGAATCATCTGAATTCTGAGCAGAAGAACAAATTATAAGACCAGCTACAAATAAGGACAAGCAGGAGGCCCCAAAGGAGGTGTCCCATTTCCCCCCTCCGCCATTATTTTCTCTGAAAACCCCTATAGCCTCTCCTCTTTGCCTGATTCCTTCTGACTTTTCCATCACCATCCAACCTACTTCTATCTCCCCTGTTTTCAGCTTTTCCTCCTTACCTCCCCTCGGTAGCCTCCCCCTGTGAAAACTCTGTGTGGTGCTGGCTGCCAGGCTGGGCCTAGTTGCTCAGTAGGAAAACTCACAAGGACTTACAGGGATACCACATTTTCCCCTATATCCCCCTACCCACACTATTTCCTCTTTTACTCATCCTGACAACCCCCATATCCTCATCTTCCTCTGGTTTGTTCTCTCCTTCCCACATAACAACCTATCTACCCTTCACCTGTCTCCCCTCTTCAACCATATTTATTATTTTCTTCATTTATATCTCACATTTCTCCACAATGGTGACCCAAAATAGCTGGGTCATTCTCCTCACCTCCATTGTATTCTCAACTACTCTGAGAGATGGTTAGATCGAAAGTGTGACTGGCCCCAGTGAGTTTCCATGGCAGGTGTAGATTTTAACCTGGGTCTCCCAGATCCTGTTGAACAGTAGCAAGCAGCTGAGCCCAGGTGAGTCATGGGTGCTGCTGGGCCTAGCCCCAGCGAGGCCTCCCTTAAAGACCAAAACAACCCTGGAAAGGGCCTTCCCTTTTATTGACAGAAACCAAGCCTGGAAGGCTGGCAGCACCACTGAGCGGACATTCATTTCTTAAAGCTACAAGTACTAATTCTGTTATTTTGTATGGATTTAACCTCCCAATTTTTATTTAGATCCATCTTTTTTCAGGCTGGAACTTTTTTCAGGCTTGCAGAAAGATTGGTATTGCCTGTTCACAGCCTGAGGCCCTAGATTGAAGTATCCACAGATAGGGCCATGTTGAGAATTAAATATTCTGTTAAATCAAGTTATGCATCTCGGGATGGCTTCCATGCTCAAGCAATGATACAAGTAAACAGGAATTGACCATTGAGATACGGTTGAGGGAGAGAGGCAACACCAAGGAGCTGTTCACTGGAGTCATGGTCAAAGCACAGGGGCTATACCTAATCATGCTTTGATCCCTTCCATTCAAGAGATAAAAAAAATACCTGGTCCTGCTTTCAGGTTGTATGGTGATGCATGTCAACATACTATGTTAACCTACAGATTCTGGATGCATAAATATTTATCTTTATTTCTAAGTTGTTTCAAGCAGAACTCTGGAGATGCACCATATAAAATCCATAAATAAATACATTCCAAATGGAAATCTTTTGTCAGCATACTATTTCTGTTTAAAACTGCCTGAGATATTGTTGTAACAAACTAGACAAGTTCTCAGACCTTTGGTTTTTCATCAATGTATGAGTTGTTCCATTTGCAGTATTACATCTAGAATGCCCACAGATCTGTTTCAGAATGACCCATGCTCATTACTTCCTTGCTTGGACTATACTACACACACACAACCTCACGCACGCGTGCATGCAAACACACACACACACACACACACACACAGAGTGATATTTTAGTCTTTGAATGGATGACTGAAGCTTACCTAGCGTACTGGATCCTTTGTCCTTTTTCACCTCATCTCTCCTATTGTTTGTCATGGCCTTGTTGTTCTGTCATGTGAAAAATTAGATACTAAGCTCCTTGGAGAGGACAGCACCTTTTCCCCCTTTGTTCTCTAAACGCCTAACACGTTTTTGGGTCACATAGAAAAATTATTAATGTAAGATTTATATAAATGCTAGGAGATCAGGGAAAGATATTTAAATATAGCACATTGCATGAGGAAAATAACTGAGTGCTGGATAATTGAGGCGGACAAAACAGATGTCCATCAACAAAGCAAAAAGGAGTTGTAAGCAG
The DNA here is from genome assembly GCF_001447785.1 of Gekko japonicus. NCBI lineage: Eukaryota > Metazoa > Chordata > Lepidosauria > Squamata > Gekkonidae > Gekko > Gekko japonicus. The sequence goes on from NW_015169777.1 coordinate 1,315,090, forward strand.
TGCCAGTAACACTGGAGCAGACCAAGTGCAAAGTGCTCAGAAAAAACTGACTTCCCAGTTTTCCAAACTTCAAGCACTAGATTTTTGCAAAAACATCTATTAGCCAATTCAAATGTCTATGTGCGTTCCCATAGTATTTTGGTTTCACAATTGTTTGATGTAATCTAGGGTCAAAATCTTGCCATGCACACAGTTAGACTCATGTTTCTATCACATCAGGGATTTTGTAAAGCTGCAAAACAGCCTGGGGAATATTACATGGGAGTATTAGCAGGCAGGAGCAGATGTTGGTGGGTCATGGATCCCTGTGAGATGGAGAACCAATTATAGAAGGTCCTGAACAGTTGGGGTTAGGTTTGACAACCTCCAGGTGGGAGCTGGAGATCTCCTGGAATTACAATTGATCTCCAGACTTCATAAATCACTTATTTATTATTTATCTACTTAAAACATTTATTGCACTTCTCCTGGAGAAAATGGCTGCTTTGGAAGGTGGACTGCATGGCATTACACCCTACCAGGGGTCATTTCGTAGAAAAAGAGCTGCAGGAACTCATTAGCATAACTTATTAGCATATGCCACACACCCCTGACATCACCAGAAGTGTGCACCAGCCCCTCTGACAGGCAGAAGCACCTGGGATCCATTCTTTCCGCCTCCAAGTCGGGCGAAGGAAAAGGGGAGGGGGAGGATCTCAGGCGCTTCTGCCTGACAGAGGTGCTGGCGTGCCCACAGCCAGCCTGGGTGAATTATAGAATCATAGACTCATAGAGTGGGAAGGGACCTCCAGGGTCATCTAGTCCAACCCCCTGCAGGAATCAGGAAATTCACC
>NW_015169777.1:1317014-1322835 GCF_001447785.1 Gekko japonicus
TGCACCACCGAAAATGGCCCATTCGGGCCCCTTTCAGGCTGCTGCCGGCCGAATCAGATTCTCTGATCTGAATCGGCTTCCCGCAGTTCGGCCCCATTATATCCTATGGGCCATTGAAAGTCAATGGCAAAAACATAGGGTATATTCTGGGGGCTGGAGGAGAGGGGGTTTGAGGGAGAGGCTCCAAAATCGCAGGGTAGCTGCTGGAGCCTCTCCCCAAGATACCCACCATGCTTCAGGAATATTGAACCCGGGGGTCCAATTCTACAGGCCCCAAAACAAGTTGCCCCCATCCCCTCCATTGTTCTCTATGGTGGGAAAAAAGTTACTTTTTTCCCACCATAGAGAACAATGGAGGGGGTAGGGGCAACCTGTTTGGGGGCCCGTAGAATTGGAGCCCCTGGTCCAATGTTCTTCAAACTTGGTTGGTATCTTAGGGAGAGGCTCCAGCAGCTACCCTGTGAGTTTGGAGCCTCTCCCTCAAACGCCAGCCCCCAGAATATACCCTATGTTTTTGGTATTGACTTCAATGGCCCATAGGATATAATGGGGCCAAAATTGACATTCGGCTGGCCCTTTTTCAGGCCTGGAATTCTAGCGCAGAGCCTGAAAAAGGAGGGGAGGGCGGGGGGCGGCTTTGCAGGCCATTTTTCAGGCCCGGAGCCTGAAAAAGGCGGGGAGGGCATCTCAGCTGCAGCCGAGAACAGCAGCAGTGGCCATAACTTTTTAAAGAGCCCCTCCTGAGAGCTGGGGGAGCCAGAATGACCTCACGCGTGTGATGTCTGAGCGGCAACGCGAGAGGTGGAATTTGCCCGTACAAGTCCAAGGCTACCACCCCGGGGCTCAGGGAGGCAAAAGAATGTTTTGTCCCGCCCGCCCCCCACGGGCGTCGCAACTGCAGCCGAGAACAGCGGCGGCAGCCATAACTTTTTTAAGAGCCCCTCCCGAGAGCTGGGAGAACCAGAATGACATCACACGCAGGAGGTGGAAATTGCCCCTACGAGTCCAAGGCCACTACACCGGGGCTCAGGGAGGCAAAAGAATGTTTTGTCCCGCCCGCCCCCCACGGGCGTCGCAACTGCAGCCGAGAACAGCAGCAGTGGCCATAACTTTTTAAAGAGCCCCTCCTGAGAGCTGGGGGAGCCAGAATGACCTCTCGCGCGAGAGGTGGAATTTGCCCGTACAAGTCCAAGGCTACCACCCCGGGGCTCAGGGAGGCAAGGGAACGTTTCGCCCCCCGTGGGCATCGCAGCTGCCATCGAGAACAGCGGCGGCAGCCTAACGAGAGCTGGGGGCGCCAGAATGACCTCTCGCGCGAGAGGTGGAATTTGCCCGTACAAGTCCAAGGCTACCACCCCGGGGCTCAGGGAGGCAAGGGAACGTTTCGCCCCCCGTGGGCATCGCAGCTGCCATCGAGAACAGCGGCGGCAGCCTAACAAGAGCTGGGGGAGCCAGAATGACCTCTCGCGCGAGAGGTGGAATTTGCCCCTACGAATCCAAGGCCACCACCCCGGGGCTCAGGGAGGCGGGGGGACATTTCTCCCCCCCCCGTGTCCCAACTGATGGCCGGTGGGAGCAGGGGGCAGGGCTTATGTGCCCACCCCCTGGGCTCCTGACAGGCGGAGCGGTGCTCCAGTGTACTCCGGCAGGAACCAAGGCCTGCACCCTACCAAAGTCCCTTCCCTTAATAAACCCCACTTTTATAGGCTCCACCGTCAAATCTCCAGCTATTTCCAAACCCAGGGGGTTGTTGTTGTTGTGTACCTGTGGTTATGCCAATAAAGGTTTTCTGTTCTGTCTGTGTACCTGTGATTTGAAAGTGAGAAGGGACCCCATTTTTCTGTTATGGTAAGAGGAGAAATGGTGGTCAGGGACAAGCCAGGTAAAGAGAAAGGGATCAAATAGTGACTGTCCAGAATACTGTTTGTTCTCTCTTCCCATCTCTTTGTAAGAGCCTTTTTCTGTGACCTGCTGTCTGTGCCCCTGGCCAGCAGAGGGTGAGGTGGGTGGCAACCGGAGACAGGACTTTCCCAGTGGTGGCCCTTCACCTTTGGAATGCCCCCCCCCCTTGATGCTTCCTGGTGCCTACAGTACTTTACTGTCCTTTAGGCACCAGGCCAAAACATTTCATTTTACCCAGGCTTGTAACTGAAAGGTTCTTCCTTATTTTAGCTGTTTTATAGTTTGCTTCTAGCCTAAGGGATGCTACATGGATATCATTTTAGACAATTTAATACTGTTTTATTGTTTGATTTAATATTGATATATTATGGTTTTTACTTCATGACCTACCCTTGAGCAAGTCTCAGGGGAGGCAGCATGCACATTTTCTAAACAATGGTATTCTTGCCTGTAGTGCTAAAGATAGTTCCTGTCTAGGGTTGGCAACTCTGGATTTGGAAAATTCCTGGAGATTTGAGGGTAGAGTATGGTAGCACTTAGTCTGGGGAGGGAAGGGAGCTCAGTGGCGAAGTGACGCCTTAGAGTTTGCCCTCTGAAGCTGCCATTCTCTGCAGGCAAACTGATCTCTGTAGCCAGGAAATCAGTTGTAATTCCTGGAGAACTCCAGGCCTCCCTGGAGGATGGCCACCTTATTCTTGTCCTGCTGTTTTATGGTCTTTCAGCACTTCAGTATTCATGCTCAGTTCTCCTTATCTCCTTTCTACCCCACCAGGTCCCACAGGCTAGATTACTACTTATCACAGCTTTGCATATGGTTACTAGACCCCTGGTCTGGGCGGGAGGTTCCCCCAGTTCTTTGTGTTTCTGTCCACCGCCAGCCAGGGACAGAAACAGGGAAATCATGCGGTGACATCCCTGATGTGGTGACATCATGTGGAAGTGACATGATCATGTCAGGCCGTCATGTGGCTATGCTCTGCTTTTTGGGCAAAACTCTACGGTTTTAGGCCAAAAAGCCATAGAGTTTTGCCGAAAATGCAGAGTGTTGCTGTGCGACGTCCCTAACATGATGACATCACTTCTACGTGACATCACTGCGTTGGGGACATCGTGCAACCTCCCCACTCACCCCAGAACACCCCCCCAAATCCCCCCGCCAGCAAACCAAGGGGACCTGGCAACTATAGCTTTGCCTGTTGCAAATAAGCATAAGGAAAATGAAGTACTTTCTTGTCTCATCACACTTACCAATGTGAAATTATAAAACTGTTTCAGTTCAAACATCACACAACATCATAGTTTAATTAAATTTATGGTTAGTGTGATTATCTGAATGCAGGCCTCTCCACCAACTTTGGTTAGTTAGAATCTATCAAAACCAAGATCGGAAGCCATGATCTAAAGCTGGTTTATTAACCACTGCTAGTCTTAACTATGGATTCACATGATGTGTGAACACAAATATCCTGGCTTAATTCTGTTTCAGTTATGGCTTGTCCCCTGGCACTGCCCTTCCTGGCTACAGAGTGAAAGTGATGAAACCAGCATTTGATGAGGAAAACCAGAATTTGAGCAATCATCTGCAAGCCGAATCTTGGTTTCACAGCCTAACCATAGTTAAAATAACTATAGCTTTGAGTTCTGCCTGAACTGAGCCATGTGGTCATATACCTTATAGGTCAGCAACATGCCATCCACTCAAGCTTGAGCCCCAGCACTGCACATTTTTTAAATTAAATATTTTCAACATTTACTTTCACAGGACTCCTCCCCCACTTTCTGTATACACAAATCTGCTAGATCTCCCTCTTAATCCCCTGGAGAGAAGTCAGGAATTAGAACTGAAGGTTCCAGGATAGGAGACTCTGAAGCTAAGGTGAACCATGAGATCTGCAAATTTATTTGCAGAGCAGAAAGTAAGAGATGAAAACACTTCCTTGTTCTTAAGGACCCGAGAGCTGCTCTTGAAAGACCTGCTTGTACAGGTGTTGCGGAGGGAATATAGATTTGTCTGTTTGTTCCTGAAGAGTACTGCATTAGCTTTGGGAAAACTGAGGAAGTGAAAACCTGAAACCACTTGGACATTAAATACTGAGGTCATATTTCGGTTCTGTGGACTTTCCTATGCATTTCCATGTTTAACTGAACCCCGCCCCCCCAGTTTTTCACCTCCCTTATGAGTCACGGAACTGAGACATTTACTACTGAAGGGATGATTTAGGACTACAGGAACCAGTGGTCTGGCAGAGGCAGCAGAAGAGGCCCATTCTAAGGTAAGCACAAATATTGAATACAGAAAAAGTGCAGCAAGAGAAGAAACTGGAAGAGGAAAAATTAGAAGATGAAAAAAAGAAATAGACATTTACAGGAATGTATAAACAGGAATATGGGGAAATCGAGAACACAAAAGCCCTGTTGTTAATTAAAACATTCCCAAATCCATGTTGCAGCAGTCTTTTGACAGCTCTGCCATTCATTTTTAATTCTGGACATATTTTAAGGACTTTCATTTCAAGGAACAAACTTAGCCTTAGCAGACTCCTCAGCTATGACCTTAAATGAAAACAGGAAACTTAGAAGACCAATGGGCATAAATTCAAATGCATAGAAAGCCCCTCATAGCCCAAACAGGAATGCAGTCCTGGCCTACCCCGGACAGGTCAACTAAAGAGATAGGGAAGGCTTCAGTTTATACAGTCTACACATTTCAACGCTGTGTTTGTGCTGAGGGCTACAATAACTTCTGCTGGCAGGAAGTGATGATATTATGCAGCCTATACACACCACTACAGGCTTCTGTGCAAGTACAGCATGGTAAAACACACTATGCACTGTCCTGCCACATGAGCCATGAATAGCTAAGAAGAGTGGCTGTGGTTCAAAAGCTCTGCTTCAAGATAAAGTAGCACAAACTTGGCAAGCAACTGGTGCCAGCAAGCCAGACATGGGAAATTCTGCCATACCAAGAATTGTGAATTTCTTGTATAGAGGCAACGCTACAGTCAGTTGCATTAGTGCACTGCTGTGTTTTGAAAAATCGTAAGCAGAGCACTCTGGGCTGATGTTCTTAGAACGCTGCAAAGGAGCCATAGAGGACTGTAAGGCAATGGCCAGGTTTACATCAGAGATGCTTCACAGATAAGTTACCTTTTTCCTACATATGACAGAGATTTGAACTAGAAAGCTCTTGAAATTCATTTTCGGTTTAGGACTACTTCCACTCAGGGATATTTGTCCAGACGGACAGCAGGGAGCCCTTGCAGTATTCAGAAACATCCCAATGAAGTCTGTGGGTACAACTCAAAGAGGAGATGGTGGGACAGCTGTGGATGCTTCCATTAGAAGAGGAAGAAGAAGAAAGAAGAGGATGAGGAGGAAGAGGAGAAGTTGGTTTTTATACTCTGCTTTTCTCTTCCCTAAGGAGTCTCAAAGTGGCTTACAATCTACTTCCGTTCCTCTCCCCACATCAGTCACCTTGTGAGGTAGGTGGGGCTGAGAGAGTTCTGAGAGAACTGTGACTGGTCCAAGGTCAACCAGCAGGCTTCCTGTGGAGGAGTGGGGAATCAAGCCTGGTAGGGGGTAGCAGGAGTCATAAAAGGCTGGAACTGGAGCAAGAGGTACATGATGAGGCACCCTATTGTCCCCTTAGCTCCATTCCCAAACCAGTTGGTTTCTAAAAGTGCAAAATCTACAATGGACCAATATTTGGGCAGAGAACCATTGAAGGGCCAGATGTGTGTCTGCTTTCTACATGCTCTGGCAGCAGTTGCAGACACACTAAAGGTCACTCCAGAATATTCTTACTCAGGCAAAAGTGTTCTTATCAAAATGAAATAAAAAGGATTGAATTGTCTGCATTCAGTCAGAAACAGCTAGAGTTGGTGTAATGTTCTCTCTCTTTTTGTCTGCAGGGGAAACA
>NW_015169777.1:1323359-1324284 GCF_001447785.1 Gekko japonicus
TTGTTGTTGTTTTTATTAAATTAAAAAAAAACAGTTAAAAATAAGAAAGTAGATCCTGATGTTTATGTAGAGCAAACAGGGAGGTGTCAATTTTATGTGCTGCTGACGCTTCTAAGAGGGGCATCCATTTTTCTTGGAGATTGTCAGGAACAGGTTGATTTTCAGATCGAAGGATACTAGTGGAGTCTTGTAAAAAAAAAAAAAAGTCCCACAATTTCAGATACCAATAGCTCAGTTGTAACGTCTTCTTAGATTTCCAGTGAAATGCAATAACATTCCTAGCAGCCGCAAGACATAATTCTATTAGCTCTTTCATAAGCCCATTAGGGGCAGAATGACTCCAATGGTTCAGGAGGAACACGGAGGGTTGGAGTTGGAGGGCGCAACCTGTAATTAGAAATATTTGGGCATTGACTTCTCTCCAGAAGATCTGAAACTTGGGACACTCCCACCAGCAATGAATATAGGTGCCACGGCCCCCACATTGTTCAGGGTTGGTGGATCTTAGCTGGGTGGTAAGGCACATGCTGAAGGGGAAACCCCCCCCCCCCCCCATAACAATCGTCTTAATCACAGAACAGCAATCTGCAATCTTGATATACTATATATTTTTTGCCTGTCACAGTGCTTTCAGTCTTCCCTTTTTAACATGAATCTAGAAGAGCAATTTCATTCTCTTCTAGATTCATTTCATTTTTAAAACTGGGCTATAACAGGAAAACATCTGTGAACATTTCACAGGGAAACCTGAATTCAAAAGTAATGTACGTAGCCCCCGGATTTAACTCCTTCACATTCATCTTGGGAGACTACTTCATAGGTTCCCTTCAGAACTGTGTAAAATTTGTTGTTTACTGTGGATTGCAGGTTAACTGATCAGTATCTGCCAGGGACATACTAAGAGATCAAAAAAAGGGGTAGGGAA
>NW_015169777.1:1324367-1336137 GCF_001447785.1 Gekko japonicus
TCTTTCCCTGTGTTCTCTCCCTGTTCCTCCACCTTCTCTTACTATGGCAAAGAAACTATCTTTCTAATCCACCAAGACAATGGGGGCCCCAGGATGGCATGTGGGTGGAAGAATCCATTTAGCACTGTATGTACACCTCTACGACTGCTGTAACATTTAGGTATAGAATGAGCCAGTATTTAGAAACAGGGACAGCAAATGGAACCCCAGCCCTTGGGGGGAAATGCATTCAGACTGCTATTCTACAGTTGGGAACAGAAATAACCCAAAAACCTGTGGCAAAGTGTGCCTTTTACTGCAGTCCTAAGCACACCACCACATAATGATTTCAATTGATTTAGAAATGTGAGGCTCTGATTTACTTCGTTATATGCGGCTTGCCTCGACATTTCTCCCCTATGGGGATCCAAAACTGCCTCCACCATTCTCCTCTCCTGCATTTTATTCTCACAATAATCCGGTGAGGTGGGTTAGGCTGAGGGAGAGTGTGTGACTGGCCATAGATCACCCAGCAAGGTTCCATGGCTGATTGGAGATTTGAACCCAGGTCTTCTAGATCCTGGGCCAACACACTCACCATTACAGCATGATGGTTTGCTCACTGGCTTTTTATGATCGCAGTGTTCGTTGCATTGCTAGAGCTCCTTGTGTACTCCACTTGGATTGTATGCTGCTTGACTGGTGTCCCTACAAAGATCCCAGTTACTTACATGCAACTACTCATGGGCAGAAAACAATTGTCCAATTACTCGCCTGCTTCTTGACTATTAGATCCGCGCTGGCATACTTCCTGCCTGAGGGCCTCTCACACTCTGCAAGAAGGCTTCAGCTGCATCAAACACTTCCTAACTCAGCTGGCCCGATTAGCACGAGAGGCATGCTGAATGATTGCTACGCTTAAACTGGGAGATCTTTCGTGGGAGGGAGGAAAGCCCCGGCCGGCCATCACCTCCCCAGTTTAGGAAATGATTGAACACGTGCCCAGAGATTCTCGAGTGACCTGGTTCTTTGGAATGCGGGTCAAGGACCCCATGAGCTCCGCTTGCTAAAATGAGCCCAACAGCCACGCCTGCCCTGCAGCTGCATCATCGTCATCTTAGGGGTTGGCGGATGACGAGGTCCTTTAAGACTTTCACCAAATATGGATCGGGATTGGAAAACCTCGGGAGTTTGTTTTGCTAGAGCCGGAAGTAATTTTGGCGACGTTAATTCCCATCCTCTCTTCCTCTGGGCTGCCCGAAGCAAGGCAAGGGAAGGAATGGGGCTAACGTGGCTCTTTTTGCTCCCTTGCCGGTAGGCGGCATAACATCAGCACGATCCAGGCCGCGGCGAAGTTTTGAAGGGAAGTCGGTGCAGTCGACACTTTCTGCCTCATTGCTCCAAACGCTAGAAAGCAGCCTCTTTCGCACGCAATCCTTTCCCCTCACCTTTGCAGCCTTTCAAAACGGATTACGAGTGTGGAATTTAGGACTCTAATCTAGGAGATCTTTTCAGTTTCCCAGTTTCTTGCTCCCTCCCCCAGTCAAAATCCATTTGGGGGGAGCTTGTGGGGTAGGGTTGATATGTGGTGAAAACAATTATTTGATACTCGGCTCAAGTCCCTTTTTAGCAGCGTCGTGGACTGACAGACGGCTTCCCCATACTGGGGTGTTTTTTGGGGGGGAGGGGAGATGAATTGACGGATGGATTTTCTCCAGATCAATCCACAAAAGATGGACCTTTATCCATCACTACCACGTCTGTCCCTTGGAGTAGAGGAGGTGTCTGGAGCCAGCTAGAAAATACATCCCGTTTGAGAAGTAAAACAAGCCCGTGTTTGTGGAAACCCCACTCATACAACGTGCTGGCTGGGGCTTCAGTGGAAGACACAGGGTCTATTATATTAGTCCCACCTCTTCCACTGCCAGCGCCTCTTTGGCTACATAGACACCCCAATTCCCTTCCCCTAAAAGGGAGGGGGGGACCCTATAATTTTTATAGCTCCTGTAAGATTCATAAAGACTGCTTATTATTCTAAATTTTATATATGCATAAAATCCACGGCCACCATCTCCATTCGACCCAGAGCCACACGTCTTCTCTCCCCTCCCCCTTCCAATTAGAACCCAGGAGCAATACTTACCTTGAAACACGTTCCCTTGCCCTATGAAATGTCTCCCTCTCTGTCTGTGCCCCCTTTGAGCGGTGGGAAGGAGCAGGCGACGAGCCGTCTGGGTTTTTCGTCCTCCAGCGGTAGGGCTGGCCAGGGGTTTGCTCCCCTCCTCTAAGTGGCCACCCTCTGCGAAAGTAGCACATATAAAGAGGCAAACCGTATAGCCGTGGTAGGCAGCCAGGTTGATCTCATTGCTTTTCCTCCCCCCCCCTCCCCCGCCTGCTATAGGTTTTGCGAGCGTGCTCCGTTCCTGAGTTGTTCTCGCAAGTTTTAGTCATTAAAAACCTATAGCAAATAAAGGATCTGACACAGATCACCTAACTTGAAAAAAGGTCAAAAACAAATGCAGCACCCTTAGAATGGGTATACTGCCTTATTGTAGAAAACCTGGTTGGATAGCAGCACTCTTTACTTCACAGGGAAAGTGTGTGTTGTTATTTTTTTTATTAATAGATCAGCAAACCACAATTTATTGCCTTCCTCTTCTCCTTTCTCTCACTCCATGATAGGCAGATTGCGTGAAGAAGGGGGGGGGGGGACGCACAAACGCACACCAGGAATTCCAAAGAATTTCCTGCCCTGGGAACAAAAGTAAAGTCTATATTTAACAGCATCTGAAGCTGTCAAGAATGCTTTGTGGTTGGATAACAGAGCAGAAAAATGTGGAAAATGCAGGCTACTGCTCTACCAAATATGGAAATATTGTTACGTCTGGTGTCTGAATCACCATCTGGAAATACTTACAGCCATGAAGTCGAACTGAAAGATGCCACAACAGAAGCTAAAAACACTCCCCCCCCCCACATGCACACCCCAAACCACAGAAGAAACGTTATTAAAGAGACTTAACTGTAGGGGTAAATAGTAAAACCCCTGAAATCAGGCCGCAAAAGAGTGAGCTTCTGTAAGCCCACTAGTACTTATAGGCCCGAAAAAATGGATACCGCTTTCACCAAAGTGTTTGCCTTCTGCACAGTTATAACACCAATACTGGACTTTTGATATATTTGAAGCATGGATTACGGTATATATTCCAAATCATCCCATAAAAGGGTCCTGTATCTTCTCTACAAGTTAATAAAACGAATTGCCTTTGAGTTCTCTACGTTTACAATATGCAATTTAGATGCTGTTTGTTTTAATTGGTTATCATTCCAAGCTAGGTAGAAGGTCATGGAGAGTTCACTGTTCCACAGGAACGACTTCCACGTTTTCTCTCACTAAACTAGATTCGTCTTCCTAGGCACCCTTCCGGTCTCCTTGAATTCTGCAAAGCAGCTCTAGCGTCAGAAACAGAAAATGGGCCTCGCAGAGTTATTTCCATCCCTTTTTACACGTTTGCACTACGTTCAGAGTTTAAAGATCATCGTGCAAAGGCAAAGATCATACTGAGGAGCCGCCTCTGTCCCTGAGAGGCTGAATCTAATTGCAAAGGAAAGCGCCAGCACGCGTGCTACCTTTCTTGGGCAGCGATGGAAGGAAAGGGGGGGGGGGGATTGCAGCGAAGGACGGGTATACACAATAGTTGCTTTTGAGTCAGTAAGAAGTGAAAAACGGATAAGGTATAAGGTAAGGTAAGATATTATCCTTTCAGGAGACCCCTCCCCCATTTCTGCTCCATTTGATTTTGAAGAGTGGGAACTGAACTGCCAAGATCAAGGTGACCATGTAACGAAAGGCAGAATTTAAGGGACAAGAGGGCTCCCCCCCTTCCTGGAACGTCTCCAGATAAAAGGGAGTAGTTTCTTTTGCACATGCCCCATTCATAAAAAGTTTAAACTACGCCATCTGGGTATCAGTTTGGGATACACCCTTTCATTTCATCACTGGATCAGAGCCGAATGTCTACCAGATTTGCATGTCTAACCCCCTCCCGCCTCCCGCGCTGGATTCTTCCTTCTAATTTTCAATAGCATATAAACTATTTAGCAAATGTCCTGGGACAATCTAACGCCTTTGATTGCCAGGCTGCAAGTTTCCGGGGGGGTGGGGGTGGAGGAGAGAGAAGAGAAATGGTTTATAAATTTATTTTCTACATAAAAGAGGCGTAGTTACAAAGTATGATTGCTTAAACCGTTGGAGAGGGAGGGAGAACCTGTTTTGTTGAGACCAAAAAAAAAATTGCAACTTAGACAGGGAGGAGCTTGGATGGAAACCGCGCCAAGAAAACATTCCTGAGATGCTTTAGAATTCCTGATGCTTTAGAATTCTGGAACGCTCAACGTCAGTGCAGCTGCAGCACGCGGCGGCGGCGGCGGCGGCCACTCGGCATATAAGCAGCTGCTCGCGCTCAGCGCCTCTTCAGACTGCGAAGGGATCCCCGAGAAGCGCAACGCATAGCGCCGAGCAGCCGAAAACAGGGACGGCAGTCTTTTTTTCCTCCCCTTTCCCCCGTTTCTCCGAAAAGAAGCAAGACGACGCTTTGTAACTCCTGCAGGACTCGCCTTCTTTTAACAGCTACCGGCAGAGCTCAGTCACTTTGCCCAAGCCTTGCCATTTTTTGAGGCAGGGGGATTGTTCAGGCTCTCTTTCCCTCCCTTTGTTTTTTGTCCGCTTTGAATTGGGAGAGGGGGGAAAAGATCAGACGTTCTGCCTTTAACAGCAGTGATGAACTATCAGACTATCAACTTCGTCCTGGCTCTTGCCCTTCTTCAATTAGTGCATGGGGTAGGTCTGGATTTTATTTTTGCCCTTTTTTTTTTGGGGGGGGGGGGGTGTATTAATTGCGTTATACGTTGTGGATGGAATGCTAGTCTCAGAAAACTTAAGCGAAGTTCGTCCAGGGGGAGGAAGGGACAGGTTTTGCCTGTGTGTGCAGTTGATAGAGGCACAAGAAATTTTGGGAGTACCAAAGTGGTGACCATCCAGGGGTAACGTGTCTGGATTTTGAGCAGAAAGGCTGTTTTTCGTTTTCTGTCTAGCCCAGTGTAGCATTTATATCTCAGCAATGCCTTCCTTTGCTTCTCCCCCCCAGGCGTTTTCTTCCTGCCCTTCTGCTTGCCAGTGTCCTCTAGAGGTCCCAAGATGTGCTCCAGGAGTTGGTCTGGTTCTGGATGGCTGTGGATGCTGTAAAGTCTGTGCTAAACAGCTCAACGAGGACTGTAGCAAGTTGCAGCCCTGCGATCACACCAAGGGGCTGGAATGCAATTTCGGCGCCAGTTCCACAGCTCCAAAGGGGATCTGCAGAGGTAAGAAGCTTGTGGCTTGGCTGCTTTAAAGTGTGTGTGCGTGCCTGTGTATATGCATAAATACCAACCAGTCTGTGTAGCGGCAAAGTTTAGTAATTTTGAGCCCATGTATGGTTATGCTTTGTTGTTGGTAGATTGGCAGAAGGGCATATGACTTCAGCAGTCTGGAATGCAATTCACTGTGTCTGGGCTGCACTAACAGCGCATAAGGAAAAGTGATTCCTGACTAACTTATTGTTCTAGCCTAGAGCTCTTGGGGATTGTATGGAACTTTACCATAAATTGAATTTTACTGCAGAAAAAAACCCACCCTGTTTTAGCAGCCTTGAGCCTCACTTAATGTCTTCCTCCCCTCTCTTAATTGTTACAGCACAGTCAGAAGGGAGACCCTGTGAATACAACTCCAAAATTTATCAGAATGGAGAGAGTTTTCAGCCCAACTGCAAGCACCAGTGCACATGCATTGACGGAGCTGTGGGCTGTATCCCACTGTGCCCACAAGAACTCTCCCTTCCTAACTTGGGCTGCCCAAACCCAAGGCTGGTGAAAGTCCCTGGCCAGTGCTGTGAGGAGTGGGTCTGTGATGACTCCAAAGATGCCCTGGAGGAGCTGGAAGGTTTCTTTGGCAAAGAATTTGGTCTGGATGCTTCAGAAGGGGAATTAACCAGGAACAACGAGCTAATAGCCATTGTGAAAGGAGGGCTGAAAATGCTACCTGGTGAGTTAATATCGGGGTTATGTTATCCACAGCATGGGATGGGAGGGTTGTTGCTGGAATGTCTTTAGTGGAGGGATAATCTGTTGGAATGTCTGCAGCGCTTTGCTCTGCATGCTGATGAAAGGGCAGGGGGGGGGGAGAGACACTGAAGAGCTCCTGAGCACAAGAAGTTCACACCAGGCCCTTCTTTTTTCCTCTCTTCCTTCTAGTCTTTGATTCGGAGCCACACAGTCACTCGTTTGAGAATCCAAAATGCATTGTGCAAACAACCTCATGGTCACAGTGTTCAAAGACCTGTGGGACTGGCGTCTCCACCCGAGTCACCAATGATAACCCCGACTGCAGACTAGTCAAAGAAACCAGGATATGTGAAGTGAGGCCATGTGGGCAGCCTAGCTATGACTCCTTAAAGGTAAATACTCCCTTTAACACCCCCGTTGCCATCTTCCCATCATTTCAAAATCATTCTGGGTGGAGGGTGGCTACAGGATAGAACTCTTATATTAACCATGTTGCTCATCTCTTTCTTTCAGAAGGGAAAGAAATGCACCAAGACCAAAAAATCCCAAGCTCCAGTGAAATTCACGTATGCAGGATGCTCCAGTGTGAAGACGTACCGCCCCAAATACTGTGGTTCGTGTGTGGACAGCAGATGCTGCACTCCTCAGCAGACCAGGACTGTCAAGATCCGGTTTCGCTGTGACGATGGAGAGACCTTCACTAAGAATGTCATGATGATCCAGTCCTGCAGATGCAACTACAATTGTCCCCACGCAAATGAGGCCTACCCTAACTACCGGCTATTCAATGATATCCACAAATTTAGGGACTAAGTTGTGATGTGTGCAGGCTTGAGCAAGAGGCTTGGTTGTTGTTTTGTTTAAACATTTTTGAAGTAACAACAGTGGAAAAATGAACTCTTGATGGAAGTGTTGCCTTCGCCCATGGGAGGGCAACACTGAGACTCGAGAATGCACTGTGCAACTGGATACTAATGCAACAGTTTGAGCATACTTAAAGCTTCATAATACTGGAGCAATCTTATTGCTTCATTTTGGAGCACTTTCATGATTACTGATTTCTGTTTGTAACTGATTGTTTCTACGTTTGTCTGTCCGTCTGTCCTGGGTATGAAAACCTTCAGTTCTCTACTGTTCAGTATAACATCACATATTTGTTGTTGTTCCAAACTCATATTGGAGGTTACATTCCTTCCTAAGGTGGGCACTTGTGGAGTTCTCATCTCTGGCAGCTATAGGTACCAGCTATATAATTCATACCCGCAAACAGAAATTGGTGGGCTTTAAAGCTGAATATTTTATTTATCGAAATGTAGCTTCTTTTTTTTTGAGGAAACAATCCCTAATACTGGAATAAGTTGTAAATGATTTAATTTTATATTCAATGAATTAAGAGAATTTATTTATGGAATTAATCATTTAATAAAGAAATATTTACCTAATTCCTTTACTATGATTCAGCTTGGTTTTGGATAGCAGGAGAACACTATTTCTCCTGTGATACTCTGAAATTCTACCATATCTTAGAAAGCTTGTTAATTTACTATAGAGCACTTTTACTGAAACGAATAAGACTTAAAATTGAAGTTCAGTTAGCCATTGACTCCTTATTAACTGAAATGCTGGGATGATAGGTACCTCTTGTTTTATCCGTCAGTGTAATTCTAATCCTCAAAAACACAAAGTTGTGGTTATTTCTGATCCATTCTTCATTCTTAATATTGCATCTTGTAGAGATGGTATGCTAGAGTGTACTCACTACAATGGGGTATATAGTGGAAAGGTTAATCAACTATCGTAACAATTTCTAGTCATCCCCCCCACAATACTTCATTCTTGTGCAAAATGAAAATGTTTCCTGTACTTGCAGACGATAGCTTCCTTTCACTGAACTCTAATTTAAATGAGCTTGAAGCAATAGATCCTGAATTACACTGTGATTAAAAGTAAACAGGCTATTGAAGGAGAGGAAAATGTTAAGAATTTACAATACTTTTCTAATAGACCAAGCAGCTCAGTTCTCCTTTTCCTCTGCATTTTCCCTTACAGTTCAAACTCAGTGGAGACCAATAACTTTAGATTATCCAAACTAGCAAACTGTAAGAGTCTGACATGGCTATAACCAACTTGTATGTTCTTAGATGAATGAAACCATTCCTTCTGCAAATTTATGGTGGCATAATGAAAACAGAGGTCCTGTATGATGAGAGCTTAGGTGGTTTAAAAATGAATAATTAGACAAATTCATAGAGGGTAAATCTATTAATGGTTATTAGCCAGAATATATATGCCGAGACTTTAGAACTCTTAGTACCAAAATGCTGTAGACAAACAGCACGAAGCTTTTCTTCATGCTTTGCTTGTGAGCTGTTACAGAGCTATCTGGGCATGTATGGTTGAAAATAGAAGTTTGCCTGATTGTAGGTGCAAGAGGAAGGAGGGTGCACATTTTAACTCACTGAAAAGGCTCTGCTGGGACTCCTGTGGACAAAGTCACATGGGATGGGACTGCAGCAATGAAGGGAGTCAGCCAAGATTGACCCTCCTCCACCTTAGAACAGCAGAGAAAGACCCAACCCAGAATGCAAGACTAGATGGACCTCAGTTTGGTACAAAAAGCCAACCCTTGCCCATGAAACCACCTCTTTAGGTGAAGGGAATGTTGTATATCTCCTTGAGACAGGAATGTGTCTTCATAGGGGACAGCTCCTTCTAGAGGATCAAGAAGATATCACTGGCAAAGTTTGTTCCTTTTTTCATAGATGTATGAAATGTACTAGTCTGTAGAAAATGTGCAATTTCATTTCTAATTACCACCCAGTGCAGAAGTCTGGACTCGGGCCCAGAGAGAATGACTTGCTTTAGCCACCCATTGAACTGTATGGCTTAGAGTGTATTTGAACCCAAGATTCCCCCATGTCTAATCCAACATTCTCCAGTGCCACATTAGTTCCTATATGGGGTGGGGCAGGGGCATGCCCTACAAGTACCAAGAGATATCAGCGATGGTTTCTAGGTCTGTAGATAAGGTTTATTACACTTCTACTCCATCCTAGATTGGGACAAGCAAATTGCTGGCACACAGCAGGCTAATACAGGTACATACCAGCCCAACTACCGACCAGCTCATCCCCCTTTAAAAATTGTCTATTCTCTATCCAGGCCCATAGCCAGGATTTTTTAAAGTCAGGGGGCATTTAAATTTCTTAGGGGGCACTGGCTAATCGAATTAAAGGTAATTTAATTCAGTTTCTGGGGGAAATAGAGAGGTGCCGTCTGGCTCCACGTGGCCACTGTAGCTGGCTCTTCGTGCCAGACGGCTGCACAGGAATACTTGGTTCCTTCCCTGCACCCACTACTGCTCGGGGGCCTTTGGCTGGATGGGAAGTCACGGGGGCCCTAGCCCCGAGAGGCCCCACTGTAGCCACAGGCCTGTCTCTATCTGGTTGGTCATGTTCTAATCCCCACAAAGCATTTGTATCTTGAGTTGTTTGGCATTTAACGACCACCTGGCCACCAGTCTTCACTACTTTTGAATTTGTATGTACAATATTTTGCTCAGGACAGGAGTGTGACATTCATCAGAGCAGGTTTCTCTAAACGTCCATTTCATTCTGAGAATCAGCAGTGCTACCTGTTAAGAAGACTGTGAAGTTAGCCCTCCTGGGGTACTATCAGCAAACTTACACTTGGTGTCCCTGTGATTTAATATCCTGCAAATATATGCATGGTTTCCCCTGCTCAAACTAGTGGTGAATTTGTGACCAGTTAATACTTTAGAACTTCCAGGACTTCACTGTATTTTGGTATCACATTCATGTATAAGGTCAAATTAAGACCCAGTTATACTGGATCATCATTCTATTAATCCATCACTTGATCACTATCACCTACTTGGCTCTCTGAGCCCTACTACTCCAAACCTTTTTAAACATTAGGTACTAGGAATTGACCCCAGATGTTCCGCATGCAAACCTAGAGCTCCCCATTGAGTTATGGCCATAATCTCCTTACAGTATCACCCCTGACCAATCCATGTGGATAACACATTCCAACTCTTTTTTCTTTATCCATTCACACGGGTTATTCCAAAAATATTCCCATAGAGGAAAAAAGCAATCTTGGACGAGACCTTGTGTTTGCACATAATCCCAGGATCTTCATTGCAGAGTTGTATAAAACCCCTGAGAACATAAATGCAGTTTGTAGGAATTCAATTGCTCAAGCTCTTTGACGTCTTGTAACCACACTGTCAAGAAAATTATTATTCCCATCATTTAAGCCCTTTTAAAGCTAGCCAATGATCCTGAACTGTATTCGCAGAAAACAAGGTGAGTTGCAAGTATTCAGGGTCACATTAATTTTGGATTTTCCTCCCCCTCCAATCCCTGCGTCACAACATTATTTTCAGTGACCCCAGAAACAGAAACAGCTTAAACCCTTGCCTCCATTAAAAGCAGTCATATGAGATGCAGAATGCAAGCAACTCAGCCTACTGGGTGGTGGAATAGTAGTAATCTGCTATCTATTGGATGCAAAATTACCAGGATTCAACTATGTTAAATAATATTGCTGCTTGTCTTCCTAGGTCATATATTACAGAAGATGCTACCAACATTTTAAAGTTTCTGAGCAGAGCTGGCTCAAGTCACAGTGTTGCTTGAGGCAAAGATGAATTTTGCTGCTCTCACAACTAGTATTTTGTAGGGTATCCCTGCTCCAGGGAATCTTGACAACTGTAGTCCTTGGGAAGGAGAAGTACAGTAGCCAAAATTCTTTGGAGGAAGCCATGACAGTTCAACTGGTACAAATGTAATGTATGTTTAAGGAACAGATGGGTTTTTTTCCTGCCTCTCTGTGTGGCTCATGGCTTCCTTGTGAACTTCTATTCACTTTACTGAACCGGCTGAAATCCACAAGGGGCCACCCTTGTGCTATAGCAAAAACAACAACCCTCCCCAAACCCCACATTCAATAAGCAGCAGGTTATGTCAGTTGAACTAGTACAATGATTTATTAGTGGGTGTTAATGTGCTACCAATAAGCAAAAAGCTGGAACTGTGGTTTTCACCCTTCCCCCCACTGCCTCCTTCTGAGATTACAAATCACATGAAGAATTTTATGCTGTCATATTAGAGGCTAAACAGGAAAAAACACACACAGCTAGACAGTTCAATTCTTCACCCACCCCAGTGTCTGCAATGCAATGCAAAAATTACCTTCTTGAATTGTCCCCAAAACATATAACAAGAAAACTACAAATGTCTTTATGTGCATGTATATTCTGAACCTCAGCCACAATGTAATAGTTGTAATCATTCACAAAATAACACAACTGTGCATTACCTTAACATAGTAAGGGCGGGAGCACACAGGTACCCAAAGCAAATGTGAACTCCAGCCTTCCCACAGCAGTGTTGTAGCAGTGGAGGTTTTTCGAATTGTAATAATCAACAAGAATGTGCATAATTGACATCCATTCTAGGACTGAAGGAAACTCATGAAAAGTTCAGCTTGTAAACTAGAATCCCAGAATGGGATTATTGAACACACTCTAGTAGCAATTGCAATAATAACTTCTGCTTACCTAAAGTTCCCAGGTCAGAGGCAGGTGTTGTCAGCTGCAAAGATAATCACAGGCCATTCTCAAATCTACAATATTTGCAACACAGCTCAACCTTGCCCAGATTAT
>NW_015169777.1:1336176-1337726 GCF_001447785.1 Gekko japonicus
TAAATCTCTAACAATTTAATAAATTACATTTTGGTCTCACCACTCTCTTGGTCAGCTACAGAGAGAGGACTCAATACTTCTGTTTTGGGACTGACACCACAGAGGAGTCACTGCAGAGTTACCTTTAGTCTCAAGCCACAGATGGGCTGTGGATCTTGGCTAGACTGATAGAGAGGTAACGGTCAAAAGCATGCTATGGTCATGTGTTCTCAGAGACTGGCACTGTGTTGCAAGAACTGGACTAGCCAGCAGGTCCTACACCACAGATCAGTTAATCCGGAGAGCTTCTTCCAGCATTGGACTGAAACCTCTTAAGGGATGAAATACTCCTGTGGGAGGTTTGTGTTCTATGCCTCATCTCCCTGTAGATTAGTCCTTTGTTAAAGTGGCAGCACTCCATTTATGATCTGTACCCAAGCAAAGCTGGTTTTCTCCCTACTTTCTCGGTGACTAGTGTGGTATGAAGAAGTTTCTAGGTATGGATACTCAGTATCTTTGGCTGGAAACAATGCAAATTTAAGAATCTACTAGAGCGCTGCCAAGATGTGTCAGCTTCCTGGGAACAGTGCTTTTTGAGTAAATACTAAAATGCATATGGGGATGGAGAGAAGTTACAAAGTATTTGTGTTGGGAAAGTCTTCAAATGAACAGAACTAACATTATGGACAGTTTCAATAGTGAAGGAAGGAAGGTGGAAGTTTACCAAACACTGAAAAGCTCTAACGTTAATAACTCTGGAGACGTTCCACATGTGGTCTCAGATGACTGCTGGGAACAACAGGGTTGGACTTCATCTGCGACGCAGATGTAGCAAAAAGCCAATTTGGAGGATTGAAGACAGTCAGACTTCTCTGGGGAGGGGCTGTGGCCCAGTAGAAGAGCATCTGCCTTGGATGCAGAAGGTCTCAGGTTCAATCCCTTGTACCTCCAGCTAAAAGGTTCAGATGGCAGAACCCTGGAGAGGAATTGCCAGAGCTGACAATACTAGACCCAGTATAAGGCATCTGTTTGTGTCCATGTGCTCTACACTCATTCTGTGGCCACATTCGGCACACATAGAATAGTCACCTTGCAAGCGAATGGAACAGCCAAAGTCTTTTTTCCAGATGTTTTGTCAGAACCTAGGATGGCAACCCAGACTAGAAACTCATGAGGGCTCCCAACTGACTCTAACAATGATTCTGATGCATGCAGAGAAGATACTAGGGTGCCTTTTTGCATGAATAGTGACTGGAAAATATTTCTGAAAGGTGGGGCAAAGTCATAGCATTTTCTTTTTCTTCAAGGCCTGCCAATTCTGTCAGTGATTACAGATAGCCTGGTCTGGCTTACTCACAAAAGGCCTCTTGCATCTTTAGGTTTAGTCATGCCGGCCACATGACCACGGAAATGTCTTCAGACAGCGCTGGCTCTTCGGCTTTGAAACGGAGATGAACACCGCAATCCTAGAGTCAGATTCGACTGGCTTTCGAGCAAGGGAACCTTTACCTTTACTTTAACCCACCATTTGGGAACCACCAGTGCCAAGGCATTACAGCCACTGAAACAAG
>NW_015169777.1:1337778-1403985 GCF_001447785.1 Gekko japonicus
GTGAATGCACAGTGCACATGGGTTTTAACCTACAGTCTAGCACAAGCAAGTCTCCCAGAGTTCAATATTACCCCACCTCTACAGAATCAGGTCACAAACCACCTGAGAAGATCAGGTGCTTGACTTTTGCATCTATTCATGTTTGTGTCAGACCAGCAAGATTGTGACCAAATTCAGATAATAGCAATAGCATTAAACTACTGATACTCTCTTCCTTAGGACTTTGTGTCCTTGGATCACTGTCCTCTTTTCAAAAACAATATTTCACCATCGCTCCGTTATTCATCTTTAAGAAAGGGTGGCATCACAAATCCAGATATAACACAAACTGATAGAAATGGGTACAAGCAGGGGTCATTTCCTGCAGGAGCGCACAGGAGCGGAGCTCCAGCTGTAAAGAGCCCAGGGGGCAGGCACATGCAACAAGCCCCACCCCCTTCTCCCAGCAGCCCTCAGTCAGAGCAAGAAGCAGCCAGGTAAGTTGCAGAGACCCCCCCAGCCCCAAACAGTCCAGTGGCACCTTTAAGACCAGGTTTTATTCAGGTACAAGCTCTCCTTCCTCTGCAAGGACAGATCTGCACGTCCCCCGGTTCCCCCCACCTCGATAGCTAGCGATCCAAAACAGTCCAGTGGAGCCTGAGCGGTGGGTGTTGCCTTCTGACAAACTTCCAGTGATGTCAGGGGGTGTGGTATATGCAAATGAGTTATGCTAATGAGTTATGCTAATGAGCTCCTGCACCTCTTTTTCTACAAAATGACCCCTGGGTACAAGAAAGGTTTGTCTTGCAGAACTATCCAGGATTCCATTACTTTTTGAACTATAATAGCTCTTCACCAGGGAACAGTGACTTGTTTTAAAAATCTCCCTTTGTGCTTTCCAGGAGGATCTGTGTAACAGCCATTTCCTACAGGAAGTTGTTTCCTGCACACTTGAATCATTTTGTGCTGTAACCTTAAAAAAATCTGTGTTTGTAACAGTAGAACTTTCCCTGTCGATAACATAGCCTGCTCTACCATCCCTTACAATCCAAGCAAAAACATTTTTAGATCACGTGTGCACGAGAGATACAATCTTGTTGGTAGAACAGAAGCAGCAATGAAATAAATAGCCCAATTCCAGAAGGAAGCTAACTCAGTTCTCGTGTGTTACAAATCTGAATTAGAACACAGTTGCAATAGTCTATTATCCCAGCAGTGGCAGCCTCCTTTAATCCCTTGATGCCATCAGTCAAAATGTTATACATTCCAAAAAGTGTATTCATAATCATAAAGCAAATGTATCAAATGGTAAAAGAAATAAAACAGAAGGAATGTGTTCAAGAGATTAAGGCTAAAATCAATGACACAAAATAAAATGTAATGAAGGCCGAGCTGTCAATTGCCTTTGTGTTAGGCCTGAGGCCTGAAAAGCAGGCCAACTGCCTTCCGTTCAAGCAGAGGGCACACGAGGTTATAGGTGGCCAAGCCAGGGGGACTCCACATGCCTGCATGCCATTCAGTATTGTTCTGTGGAATTTGCACAGCAGGATAGATGGGAATTTGGAGACTTGGCAGTGCTGGGAAACCTACACAAATCTTTCCAGCCCTTGCATTTCTGAAAAAGTCAGGAAGCTCATCGTCTGCATCATTGTCTGCTCACAGCCTGCATGGAAGTCCAGCCCAAAATCCTAATTGTTGCATGGGGACAGGAGTTCAAGGCGAACAAGTAGATAGAGACACGATCATCATAGTGCTTACCCAGCTACATCTGTGTAAGAAAAACATTCCAGGCAATAGTAGTTAATTGTAAATATTCTCAGAAAGCAGCTGGCTGGATTTAAAAAATTTACAACAGTTTGCCCATCAAGGATTACCAAACATCAAGTATTTTATTTCTTTGACTAGTATTTTTTTTTTTTGGCCTTGGATTTGGAACCAGCTGTTCTGATGTATGTTGGACCCTGGGGGTGACAGGAAAAAAAAGTTTATTCCCTGCACAGCCTAATCTACCAGCCCTTTCACCCTAGCCCTCTTGCTGACCCACCAAAAATCGTAAGGCTCTTACCCTCCTTTCATACCTGTTGTGTTCTGAACTAGCCACGTGCTCGATCCAGTTTCGGCCGGTTCCACATGCGGTCAGGTGAGGTACCTGAGCTTCGCTCCCAAACACAATAGACATTCGGATCCTAGTTCCCAGCCAATCGGGAACCTAGGCCCCCCAGGAATAATCTAATCAGTGTAAATAGACCATTCACTGGTGTGGGGTGTGTGTGGGTGTGTTTTCCTTGGGGCATATAAGCCAGCCTGCGAGCCGGCTACTTTGTCTTGTTCTTCTCCGAATAAAGTATGAGAGCTGAATTCACTAAGTAAGTCTCAGTACTTTTCAATACCTAACCTAAACCTGCTGGGGTCCACAACTTAAGCAGCCAGACATACACCATGCTGTACCCTGACCATTCAAACCCCACAGCGACAGTCTGAAATGTGTCAGAATTTCCCCTGAGCTAGAACTGGTTCAACAGCTGCAGGAAATTAGATCTTCCTCTGCTAAGAGGCTCTGGAATCAGCTCTGAAGCCCTACCATATCATACCAGACAAAGGAAGAGAAATAGTTGCCTCCATATGGATCTCTGGCCTTCTTTGAAAAGCATATGGATCTCTGGCCTTCTTTGAAAAGCATATGGATCTCTGGCCTTCTTTGAAAAGCATATGGATCTCTGGCCTTCTTTGAAAAGCATATGGATCTCTGGCCTTCTTTGAAAAGCATATGGATCTCTGGCCTTCTTTGAAAAGCATATGGATCTCTGGCCTTCTTTGAAAAGCATATGGATCTCTGGCCTTCTTTACTGAGGTCCCTGTCCTCTCCAGGAGTTTTCCAGCCTGGGTCTGACAATCCTACCCGCCCACTCCTGCCGTTAGCCAGAGGAGTCTGGCAACCCCACACAAAACTGGAAGATGCTGCTTGGAGCAAAAGGCAAAGTTTCAGCCACTGGCAAGGAATTTGTGTGGAGCAGTCATGATGCAATCCACCGCCAGCCTGTAGTCTAAAATGGTATAACCCAAGCTCTGAATACAACACCCTTTAAGAATGAAGCCTTTGCTACTACGTGAATGTGCCAGCACACATTTTCCACTGCATTTACATTAACAAGCATAATTTCCTGCCCCTTGATCATATTGCACTGCAAGCACAATGCAGAGGCTGTTCGTATTTTCCGCTCTCCCCAAGGATGCATTCTTTTGTGAAAAACAATACAACATTTATTTATTACTTCATTTGTATCCTGCCTTTATCCCCAGTGGGGAACCCAAAACACCCTTATCCTCTCCTCCACTTTATCCTCACAACCACCCTGTGAGGTAGGATAGGCTGAATGTGCACGACTGGCCCAAGGTCATCCAGCAAGCTTCCATGGCATATTGGGATTAAAACACAGATCTTCCAGATCCTAGCCTGACTGTCTAACCACTGACCTATACTAGCTCTCTGTACCACACTTGGACATAGTTCAGGTAGATGAAAACTTGATTCTTCCTACCTCCAATCTCAAAAGAGGTTTGACTAAATGGAACTATGATTTGACAGACAGTATTGGTCACGAGTATTCTTAACAAAAAAGCAGTAAAATCAAATGGTTCGGCCAGACAAGGTCACACTAGGTGTGCTAATGAATAATACAGTTTGGAAGGAAAACATCTACCTAATATTGTGTTCCTAACTTTGTGATCTGCAACTACCTATTCAGTTTTAGCATGCATGTCGTGTTTACTGTAATTTATCGTTTGTTTGTCTTGCATACATCCAATTTCCCTCTATTTCACTGCAGAGTCCATGAAACAGAAACATATGCTCTTCCATAGCAACATGCTAATACAAACACAGACTAATCTTTGTTCACTGGAGTACACAGTTCAGTTTTTTTTCTTATTAACACAATCTGCATCTGCATACAGCTCAACCAAATTCCATAGCAACCACACAAATACAAATGACTGTCTTTAACAAAATGCTTTCCGGGAAATAGCTTGGAACTTTAAAAGTCAGAATAAACTGTTTGTAAGTAAACACAGCTTGGACTGGGTAGCACTACTGGCTGAAAATGTATTCTTCTGTACCCATCTCCTTGGAAGAAGATAATTTGAGTCCTCAATTTTTTGTCAACTTGAAAAATTACAGTTTCATCAGTGTTTTGCAGATGAGCCTTTGTGATACCAATTTTGTTATTTCCTCAAAATAATAAATTCAAATAGCATCTCTTATTAGGCACAGAGAGCCTCATTGTATTATTCAAAGCCCACATTCTGAAGCCACCCTTTCAGTCAAAGTATGCAAGTTTTATTCATTCATTTATTTAAAATATTTAGCAACCACCTTTCTATTTTATAGGAACTCAAGGCACCTTACAATGTAAATAATAATAAAATACATAAAAGCCACTAGAACAAAGTTTGAGTCTAAGACCAACAAAGTTTTATTCTGGGTATAAGCTTTCTGTGTGCATGCACTCTTCTACAGATACCACTAGTTAAAGTAAAAAATAAAAAATACTAGTTAAAATAAATAATTTAGAAACTGCCAATAGGCAGAAGAACTAACCAAATGCTATCTTGAATAAAACTGTCTTCAGCTGCCTCCTAAATATCAAGACTGGGGGAGGCAGGTGCACCTTCCTGCTGCTGAGAAGTACCCACCAGATGAGCTTTTTTGGTCAATGGAGCAGTCAAGAAGGACTCTCCCCGTGATTTTCATTTATGGGCAGGAATGTATGGGATAAGATGATCTTTCAAATACCCTGGTCCCAAGCTATGTAGGGCTTTAAAGGTCAAAATCAACCCCTTGAACTAGGCTCAGGAACAGAGTTAGACCCAAAACTAGTGTAATTGCTGTAGGATTGAGGTCCCGTGATCCTGGCGGTATGTGGCCCTGCAGCATTCTGCACTAGCTTCAGCCTCTAAGCTCTTCAAGGGTAGCTCCAAGCAGAGCACATTGCAAAAGTCCAGTCTAGATACAAATAAGTCATGGATCACTGTCGCTAGATCAGACTAGGTCAGGATTGGGCACAGCTGGTGCACCAGATGAAGTTGAGCAAAAGCACTCCAAACCACAGCAAGCACTCGATTTTCTTTTTTTTGTATAAAGATTTTATTGACTCCCCTAAAAAGGGGAGGAGTTTCGCTTAAAAAGAAAAATAGGGAAGGTATATAGTGGGACGAAGAGAAAGCTGAGTGATCTGTTAACTGTTAGATTAAACTGTTAATAATGTCCAATCATCAAAGGCTTCTTCTGCGTGTGGTCAAACATCTTTTTTCCATTCCAGTTACTTTCTGTATTAGTATGTTAGTAATGTTCCTTTGAATTTCTGTTAAAAAGTCTCTTCAGAGCACATTCGAAACCGCTTCTTTTACGTGCTGGTTACTTTCCCACTCTCAGTGATGGGAGGGGCTTCCTCTGTTTTTCTCTCCCTCCGGCTTCTTCCCCTCCTCCTTCGGGTCGCTGTTAACTCTTTCAGTTCCTGTGCTATAAGTCGTCTTCCTTTCATGCCATGCCCGGAGATCTCCAGCTTTGAGAATGGTATTAATTTCAATTTCGCTTTTATCCGCTCCCAATCTCTTCGCTGGATTCTCCTCTTCAATTGTTGACTTTTATAAGCGCTCATGAGGCACTTTTCGCTGTCACAATTCAAACTTTTCTTTTCCTTCACAATCCCCGTTGGATTCATAGCTATACACAGTCCAAAAATTAAACAGCCGGCACTCACGTTGACACAAATGCCCAGACGGAAGTCCCTCCCTTCTCCTCCGCTTGTCTTTACCCAGCTCCGACATCTTGTTTTTTTATTTTTAGTAAAGTTTTTAAAATGCGCTCCAGAGAAACAAAACCTTTTCTTGCTTATTTTCAAGTACATCAAAGGAAAACATCACTATTCGCTCAGTCCATTCTCCCCCTCTTTTCTTTTTTTTTCTTTCTCGCTTATAGAGGATTAACCTCCTCATTTTCCGCTGAAGGGGGGGGGGAAACGTTCTTAGTTCATTTTCTCTGTATTTTGACAACTCACAGTTACGCCAGTCTTTTCTTTTCCATTTTTTTCGGATATTCGCTTCATCACTCGGTGACGCCCGGTGGTTCCGCTAAACCCCGTAGAACGGGGTCGCTCACGCAGCAAGGTCCAAAGGGGCAGGGCATGGCGAGAGTCTCAATCTCCGATCTTTCGACCGAAAGAGAGACTCCCCCCTGGAACGCCCTAAAGCGCCCCGGATCCAAGCTCCTCTCATCTGAGGGGCTCGTTCGGGTCTCCGCTTGCGCGGATTCCCTCCTCCACCGCGGGCAGGCAAGGCGCCCTCGGGAGCGACCCGAGGATGCGTCTGCCTTTCGCGGGAGCCAGACCGGAAGCCAGCAAGCACTCGATTTTCTAAGGTGGCCTCTGTATTGAGCAGCACCCCCAAGCTTGGTTCAGAAATACAGCTGGGGTCAGATTGGCTGCTAACTTTTCTGGCTCTTTTTTAGATGCAAATAGAAAAGGGGGATAACAGCAGTCAGAGGCAAGAGAAATGATTAGAAGCTGTAGACCTGATTTGGAAAATGAGATTTTAAAAAACCCCAAATCCCTGAAAAGGTAAATTGTTGTTTTTTTGAGCCCCCGGAGGGGATTTTTTATTATTTTTTATATCACTACAAAACTATAACAGAAGAAAAAGGGAGACTACATTTACGGGATAAAGTAAAGAACCCACTACTAACTAAAAACCCAAGAGAGGAGATCTTCCTACTAGCTTAGTTACATCAAGTCTTCCCAACATTAAGCACATTATAAACCGAGTCAAACATTTATAATACTTTTCCTTTAAAGCTTAAATTGAACTGTCTAAACACAGTACCTTCGATCATCCCATTTCATAGTTCTCAAAGGCACAATTCAGAGTCCTTCAGCCTTTACTTCTCCTTTCCCCTTCTCTTCCGTAACTTTTAAGGACTTTTTGGGGCTGCTTCCCCTTGCTCTGACAGAGAGTCCTCTCCGGAAGAACCCGAGTCTAGCTCGCCACTGGACTTCCTGTCCTCTTCTTTTTTACCATCCTCTGACCTTCCCAGCTGGACCCTTAAAAATTCTTGAGCTTTCAGAACAGAGTCAATCTTTTCTTTTTTATCCTTAATCTTGAAAGTGACACATTCTGGAAATAACCATTTATATCCAATTGAATTTGTCTGAAGAAAAAGCACAAGTTCTTTATACTTCTTTCTCTGTTGTCTTACTTCAAATAGAATGTCCTTTAATACTCTGATAGTATTCTCTCCCACTTTCAGGGATATTCCAGAAACGGCTTTCAGGATTGCATCCCTCACATGCCTCTTCGAGAATCTTACAACAATTTCCCCAGGCAGATTATTTTTCTTTATATAGCCTGAATATGATCTGTAGACCACATCCATATCGTTTAGTAGCGATTCCGCTTTCATCTCCATCACTGGGGCTATTAATTCATTCATCACTTCTTTAAGATTCTCCCCCTTATTCTCTGGCATGCCCTGGAAGCAAAGGATCATGTTGGCCTTTTCCATTTGCAGTTGCAGCAGCTGATCTTCCATGTAGCTTTGTTTCCTTTCCAGCTTTTGCACTTTTTTCTTCACCTTTTGAGTGGCAGCAACCACATCATTTACCTTCTCAGTATTTTCTTTCATTATTTGCAATGTCTCGTTTATCTAAGTTTGCTCAGAGGTAATACATGTAGTCATTGTTGACATCTGTTCCTTGAAGTTATTCAGCTGTTCCAGCAGAGGGTGCATGTATTTTGCTATAGACCTTGCCACCTCACTGGTAGCTTCCGGTTTCGGGCTCTCAGTCCCTTTCGCTTTCAAAAGTTTTTCTTTGTCCTTCTTCCCCGCCATTTTTATTGTTTGTTTACTTTTGCAATTTTTTAAAAAGTCTCTGAATATGCGCTTGAACTTGCTCTGGTAAGTACTTCTAGACAGTTTCCTTCGTGTTTTCTTCCGCTCCCCCCCCCCCAATCGCTCAAAAGTTTATGCGCATGGGGGGCGTCCCTCCCCAGCTCACCGTTTTCCCGTTCAGTGGGGTGGGGTGGGGAGCTATCTTTTTTCCTTTTAAAACGCTTTAAAACTGACTCATGTTCATAGTTGGTCTTTCGACCTCGCTTTCAGCTTAATTTCTGACGCTCGATCTCCTGTGCTTGTCCCGGTCAGTGTCACTTAAGTCCATTCGGTCTCACAGCATGTCGGACCTCTGAAAAGGTAAGTTGTTGTTGTTGTTCAGTTGCATAGTTGAGTTCGACTCTTCGCGACCCCATGGACCACATCACACGAGGCCCTCCTGTCTTCCACCATCCTCCGGAGTTTGCTTAATTTCATGTTCGTTGCATCGATAAAACTGTCTAACCATCTCATCCTTTGCCATCCCCTTCTTCTGTTACCTTCAATCTTTCCCAGCATCAGGGTCTTCTCCAGTGAGTGTTCCCTTCTCATTTGGTGGCCAAAGTATTTCAGCTTCAGCTTCAGTATCTGTCCTTCCAGGGAACAGTCAGGGTTGATTTCTTTTAGGATTGACAGATTTGATCTCCTTGCAATCCAAGGGACTCTCAAGAGTCTTCTCTAGCACCATAATTCAAAAACTTATATTTTTTGGCACTTGGACTTCGTTATGGTCCAACTCTCACAGTCATACATTACTACTGGGAATACCACTGCTTTGACCATACAGACTTTTGTTGGCAGGGTGATGTCTCTACTTTTTATTATGCTGTCTAGGTTTGGCATAGCTGTCCTCCCAAGGAGCAGGCATCTTTTAATTTTATGCCTGCTGTCACCGTCTGCAGTGATCTTGATCCCAGGAACGTGAAGTCTGTCACTGTTTCCATGACTTCCCCTTCTATTTGCCAAGGAGTGATGGGGCTGGATGCCATGATCTTAGGTTTTGTGATGTTCAGTTTCAAGTCAACATTTGTGCTCTCCTCTTTCATTCTTAGCAAGAGGCTCTTGAGGTCCACTTTCTGCCATTAGAGTGGTATCGCCTGCATATCTGAGGTTGTTGATGTTTTTCCCAGCAATCTTAATTCCGGTTTCTGAATCATCCAGGCTGGCATTTCACATGATGTACTCTGCATATAAATTAAATAAGCAAGGGGACAATATGCATCCTTGTTGTACTCCTATGCTAAACCAATCAGTTGTTCCATATCCGGTTCTAACTGTCGCTTCTTGACCCTTATGCAGGTTTATCAGGAGACATGTGAGGTGGTCTGGTACTCCCATCTCTGTAAGGACTTGCCATAGTTTGTTGTCATCCACACAATCAAAGGCTTTAGCGTAGCCAACGAAGCAGAAGTAGATGTTTTTCTGGTACTCCCTTACTTTCTCCATAATCCAGTGAATGTTGGCAATTTGATCTCTAGTCTCTCTACGTCTTTGAAACCTAGCTTGTACTTCTGGTAGTTCTCTATCCACGTACTGTTGAAGCCTAGCTTGTAGGATCTTGAGCATGACCTTGCTGGCGTGTGAAATGAGTGCAATTGTGCGATACATGGAACATTCCTTGGCATTGCCCTTCTTTGGGATTGGAATGTAAACTGACCTTTTCCAATCCTGTGGCCACTGTTGCATTTTCCAAATTTCCTGGCATATGGAGTGGAGCACTTTAACAGCATCATCTTTTAAGACTTTGAATAGCTCAGCTGGGAAACCATCACCTCCGCTAGCTTTGTTGTTAGTAATGCTTTCTAAGGCTCATTTGACTTTGCATTCCAGGGTGTCTTGCTTGAGGTCAGTGATCACACTGTTGTGGTTGTCAAGGACATTGACGTCCTTCTTGTATAGTTCTTCTGTGTATTCTTGCCATCTCTTCCTAATCTCTTCTGCTTCTGTTCGGTCCCTACTGTTTTTGTCCTTTATCATGGCCAGGTTTGCACAGAATGTTCCCTTGATCTCTCCAGTTTTCTTTTAGAGATCTCTAGTCCTTCCCATTCTATTGTTTTCCTCTATTACTTTGCATTGTTCATTCCGGAAAGCTTCCTTATCTCTCCTTGCTCTTCTCTGGAAATCTACATTCAGTTGGGTAAATCTTTCCTTTTCACCTTTGCCTTTTGCTGTCCTTCTTTCCTCTGCTATTTGTAAAACCTCAGCCACTTTGCTTTCTTGCATTTCTTTTTCTGTGGGATAGTGCTGATTGCTGCCTCCTGTACAATGTCACGAACCTCCATCCATAGTTCTTTAGGCACTCTATCAAATCTAGTCCCTTAAACCTATTCTTCACCTCCGCTGTATATTCATAAGAGATGTGATCTAGGTCAAACCTGAATGGCCTAGTGGTTTCCCCAACTTTCTTCAGTTTAAGTCTGAATTTTGCAATGAGTAGCTCATGATCTGAGCCACAGTCAGCTCCAGGTCTTGTTTTCACTGACTAGATAGAGCTTCTCCATCTTTGACTGCAATGATATAATCAATCTAATTTCAATGTTGCCCATCTGGTGATGTCCATGTGTAGAGTCGCCTCTTATGGCCCTTATGGGTTCCCCCTCCCACCACCAGTGAACCCAGTAAAGCTTATCAAGTCCCTTGTCTTCTCAGCATCCTCTTCCATCAGTGCAAGAATGGCCTGTGGCAAGCTGAGCCAAGTGGCAGCACCAGAGAGCCTGGGTGGCTGGGACCTTGGCCACAGTGATGATGGCAACGGGTGTAAGCTGACTTGGGCAAACCCGCTCATTGCTTCAGGGTTGTTTTAATATCCCACTTCTAATATCCCGCTTCATATCTGCCTTCCATAGAGCATTTTGCTTCATCTCTGTTCTCACTGGAGCTTTTCCAGTTGTTTGTACAACTCTCTAGAACAGTCCAGCCCCGTAGCCAGACATTTTTGGCTGGTGGGGAAGGGGACTGGGGAACTTAATTAGATTAGGTAGTGGCGGGGGAGGCTGGGAAAGGGGGGGGTCTGGCATTTTCCCAGGGTGGGGGAAGGCTCATCCCTGGTGGGGCTGTGTCCCCAAATGCTCCACCATGGCTACGGGCCTGGAAAAGTCTTAACAAATATGGAAGCTGCTGAAGGGTATGTAAGATGGAGCCCTTACATTAGGGTTCATAACTGGCAAGTGTGGTATTCACTATGTTTGTTGTTTGGATTTGACGATGTGGTACTGGACTGTTTTGTTGGAGGTTTATGATAATATTGACTGGATGGTTAACATAGGATATATTCTGTGTTTACTTCCTGTATTAAAAGCTGCCTTGAGTCTTAGGAGTAAGGCAGGATATCAAAGCAGTCTTTTTTTAAAATCCAGATTTTTAACAACTTTTGAAAATCTAGCTCCCAGTCAGTATGCTTTTTTTTGAATTTCTGTTATTAGTTTATATACAGAAAGGGGGGGAAGGGGAGGAAGAATAAGACAGTAATATTAAAATTTCCAGTTTAACATTCTGCATGCATATCTTCTTATTACAATTTCACAACTTCTTCATCTATCATTCTTATTCTTCACTTAATCTTATTTTCTCAATACTTAAGTTTTAAGTTTTTCTGGGGGGAGTATTTTTGTGGTAAAATGTACTGTGTTATGAAGTGATATAATGCTATTAAAATGTTACAAGTGGTGGCCCATGTTTGGCTGGAAATGGCTCAATAAGCTTTTAAACTAAAATGGATTGTCAGTTCTTCAGCAAACACCTCTATCCTACATGTGCATGGACATTGAGTTGAAATCAGGGGTCATTTGGGGGGGACGTGGGGGGACGCCATCCCCCCGGGTGAGGTGCGGGAGGGCGGGGCCTGGAGCTCCCTGCTGGTGCCCGCTGGAGGTCGCCGCCGGCTGTGGGGAGGACACACTTCCGGTGATGTCAGGGGGTGTGGCATATGCTAATGAGTTATGCTAATGAGTCCCCCTAGCTCTTTTTCTACGAAATGACCCCTGGTTGAAATGGTTCAGAATTGCATAGATTACATGACAGCAGTCTGAAAAAAAGGGAAGGTATGGACACTCCTATTTTTGCAGTGAACCACCGAATGCTTGGATTGTGGGAAATCTTAGGGAATACATCTCAAGTTCCAGTGATTCAGCACAGGATATGCTTCAAGCATGATCCGTCAGTCACTATATTCTCCTCCATTCTCTCTGGCTGATTCAGTTCCAGTGGCTTAGCTTGTTTCTCTTTTCTGGAACAGCACAGTATAGATTCAAGAAGAATTGTTTCAAGATTTTCTACCTGTGCACATTCAGAATGGTGGACAGCCAGCCATTTGTTTTAAAGGGTACTGAGCCATGCCCACTCACTGAGCCACTTATCAGAAAGACAAGACATTTTGGTCCACAAGGCATATTATCATTTGTAAGCCATCCTGAGCCACGAGGAAAGGTGGGTAAAATATTTTAATTAATAAATAGTCAAGGCCCCATCTACTTTCAAGTTTTACCATTCTCAGGTTCTCTCTCGCTTGCTGGATAACCCCTTCTTTAAATCCATATTGATCTTTATGGTATTCTTTTTTTTTAAGCCTCTGGAGGGGATTTTTAATTGCATTTTTTAACACTACAAACTACAACAGAAAATAAGGAAGGGAACTACATTTAAGGGATAAAGAAAGATACCCACTACTGACTAAAAACCCAAGAGAGGAGATCGTCTCACCAGTTTAGACAAACATTTAGTCTTATTCTCGTTAATCTTACTATCAACTGAGTCAAATTTAGCATTAACTTTTCTAAGTCTTAAGTTTAAAGTTTAACTGTCATACAGAAATACCCCAGAGCATCTCATTTCAACATTTTATAAAGGCACAATTCAGAGTCCTTTAGCCTTTACTTCTCCTTGCCTAATCTCTTCCGGAGCTTATAAGGACTTTTAGGGGCTGCTGCCCCTTTCTCTGAAAGAGAGTCCTCTCCGGAGGATTCCGAGTCCAGCTCGCCATTGGACTTACTGTCCATCCCTTTTTTCCCTTCTTCCCCTGGCTCACCCAACTGGACTCTTAAAAATTCCCGTGCTTTCTGAACAGAGTCAATCTTTTCTTTTTTGTCCTTGATTTTGAAGGTTACGCCTTCTGGAGTTAACCATCTATATCCAATTGCATTTGTCTGTAGAAAAAGAGTTAATTCTTTATATTTCTTTCTCCTCTGTCTTATCTCAAATGGAATATCTTTCAATGTTCTGATGGTATTCTCCCCTACTTTCAGGAGTGCTCCAGATACTGCTTTCAGGATTGCATCCCTCACATGCCTCTTCGGGAATCTTACCACAATTTCCCCAGGCAGATTATTTTTCTTTATATATCCTGAATATGACCTGTAGGCCACATCCATATCGTTTAACAAACATTCCGCCTTCATATCTGTCATTGGGGCCAATGTTTCACTCATTAGTTCCTTAAGATTCTCTCCCTTAGTCTCTGGCATGCCCTGGAAGCGAAGAATAGCCTTTTCCATTTGTAGTTGTAACAGCTGATCTTCCGTAGAAACTTGCTTCTTTTCCAGCTTTTGAACTTTCTTTTTCACCTTTTGTGCATTGGTGTCCACTTCTTTCACCTTCTCAGCTGTTTCATTCAGCATTTTAAGAGTCTCGTTTATTTGTGTTTGCTGGGTTGTGATACACTGAGTCATTGTTGACATCTGCTCCTTGATGTTATTCATCTGGTCCAGTAGAGGGCGCATGGATCCTGCCAAAGTCTTTGCCAGCTCGTTGGTTCCTTCCGGTTTGGTACTCTTCATTAGTTTCAATTTCAGAAGTTTCTCTTTCTCCGTCCTCTTCCCCGCCATCTCTATTGATTGTTTACTTTGACAAGTATTTTAAAAGTCTCTGAATATGCGCCCAAACGCTCGGACTCGCCTCGGTATTTCTTAACAGTTTTACACGCTTTCTCTTCCGCTCCCCCCCTCAATTCGCTCAGAAGTTCATGCGGTTGGGAGGCGTCCCTCCCCCGCCCGTCTCACTTTCCGTTTTACAGAATGGGGTAGGGAGCATTCTTTTCTCTTTAACCGCCGCTTACATTAGACTCACGTTCATAGTTGGTCCTCAGACCACTTTTAATTATCATTTCTGGCGCTCAACCTCCTGCGCTTGCCCCGGTCAGCGTCACTTGTGTCCATTCGGCCTTGTGGCACGAAGAACCTTTGGGACGAAGAGGCGCCTCAATTCCCCGGCATTGCACCGACAAAGAGGTGACCTCTCAAAAGTCCCCTGGCCAGGGCCCCTTCAGCCAGGTCCCTGGGGGGGGGGGGCGTGACCAGGATACCAAAGGATTGTATAGCTTCTTTGGCCACCCTAGGCCTCTCTCAAATTGTGGCAGGCTCAACACCTAAAAGTAGTCACACCTTGGACTTAATCTTTTTGCACCTAGGGCTTTGAGGGCTATAGATTTGGTCTGAACACTGCCTACTCAAAGCTTGGACACCCCACAGGAGAGGGGCCCCAGTTAAAATGATCCACCAATGGAGTCACGTGGATCCTAATGGATCCCTGAATGCTGTGAGAGATTTTAGGATTCCAAACACATTCTCTACTGAGGCTGTGATGGGAGTTTTGAATATGATGCACCTAGAAACTATTGACAAGGTTGCCCCTTGTTAACCTCTCCCATCTTTGGGGCTAAACCCAGTCCTGTGGCTTACCATAGAGCTGGATGACCTA
Source organism: Gekko japonicus (assembly GCF_001447785.1). Taxonomy (NCBI): domain Eukaryota; kingdom Metazoa; phylum Chordata; class Lepidosauria; order Squamata; family Gekkonidae; genus Gekko; species Gekko japonicus. Next base: position 1,352,369 of record NW_015169777.1, read on the forward strand.
AAGAGTACTGCGATATGTCTACAATGATGTTGGCAGAAAACTCATACTGAATCCAACAAATCATGTCATAGAACACGAAGACCTATGAAGCAATGGTGACAATGGCTAAGAAATGTTACTCCTCCATTATAATTGCATCCACCACTTTACAGCCATCCCAAAGGTTAAGGTATCTTGGCATCTACTGATGCCTAAATACGAGCTTTTATTGTCTCAACAACAGGAAATTAGTTGTGATGCCTCTGCAAAGTTTTTTGCTGACAAAATCTCTTGAATACACTGTGACTTAGATTCCAAGTTGCAACGTGGATCAGGCAGAAGAGATACCTAACACATTCTCTGGACTGTTTATGGATTATTTTGACACATTACTCTGATGGATGTTACAGGATCCTGAGATCTGTGAGTGCTATCGCATATGTTCTGGATCCTTGTCCATTCTGGTTGCTGAAATCATGTAAGGATCCCATAAATTTCTCATTGATGTCTATCAAATCAGTCACTGACTCAGGACACCTTTCTTTGGCCACTTCAAGAGGCAGTCATCCATCTCCTGCTTAAAAATAATTCCTACAGAAAAGCGATGTGGCCAGTTATCACACTGTCTCTAATTTGTCCTTTCTGATCAAAATTAGAATTTTACTGATTTCATAATGTAATCTATCTTGAGTCACAGTAAGAAAGGCAGTCTATAATTAACAAATAAAAAATAAAACATTAAAGGCATACTAGGTGACTTCCAGCTGTCTTCTTTATGATCCTGTGACTTAACAGATAATCAGTTTATATTGACACTTTTTTCTCACCTTCATGTTGGTTTAAAAAAATGGATTTCAACAACAGCACCAGCAATTTGTGTCTTCTTTTCCCCTTCAGAAAGTAGTTTGTTTGAACAACAGGGTCCCCATTTCAGCAGGTGGTGATGTTTCAGTACTGTAACCAAGAGTCAAGGCAAGGTCCAGTTCCTTACTCCACCCTTCATAGTGCCTCTGACAGGCAATATTAGGGACCTTTCTGCAGCCAGACAGTACTAGACCAGTGGTCTCACTCAGGTTGTGTAGTATATCCTAGTCCCTTGAGTCCTCTGAATTTGCAGCTGAACTAGCAGGCAGACTACAAGCCCTGCTGGGTTCTATGTGGGCTTCTACCAAATTCACATGTGGCCTGGAGCAACTGCTATACAATTCTGCCTCCCCCCATTTTGTAAAATGAATACAACAAATAATACTTACTCTTTCATACGAGGACAATGAGCTAATGTTTATTTAATACTTTGAAGCTGCAAGTGTACCAACAAGAGCTGAACTTGCTATTACCACAGCACTTTTTCCAGTGCTTTGTCCAATCGAGCTTTAAATGACTCAGTTAATGATATGCTCTCTATTTCCCTGGGGAGACCATTGCACAGAACAGTTGAAGAAGTTGTCAGGGTTTTTAGGCTGATTATCCAAAATCTGTCATCTGCTTATTTTTTTTCTGAGTTGAAGCCCATTCCAAGCCATCTGGCAGGTGTGGTTGCAACACATCACTTTTTATATAATGCAGCTTGCCCATGGATCAGGTAGCCAGCAACATCTGAGTGGGATACAGGTGGGAAAGGAGGCCAGAGTTACGCTGGACCATTAAATAGTGTTTCATAACACAAACCACACACAATTTGGTAACATTTAACAGTATATATAATTTTTGATCTGCAGAAAATTCACACCTTGCAAATATCTATGGATTTTAGGATTTTTTCAAAATTATTAGGTAAATATTTCACTGCTTTATTTTAAGGATCACAGTTCTGGCACAGGCCCCTAATAATGATGGTTATTTTCAGAGTATCCTTTAAAAACTGTTTCTCTATTTGCATCCAAATGAGTGCACTCCAAACGTGGTTCCAAGAGTGGCATGTAAAAACTACTTGCTGTTTGGCATGGGAACTCCTGGGATTTTCTTAATCCTTTGCAGTATTACAAAACAAATTAGTTCACACAACTCTCTCTGGGGCATTAGAGGACCTTGACTGCTAGCTACTGTGGCATTCTTCCAAGAGGCAGAGAACCTCCACCGAGGAATCCAATGAACCCAAGCAGGGTAGGACAGCCCCACCAATAGTGTTGGATCCAGCAACCTTGTTAGTCACAGATCTTTCACAGAACTATTTCTTACCCTGGGAAAGTTGATTCCTGGACAAACCTTCCTGATGGTTTAAAAGTGCACCGTCTTCTGAACGACTCCACTACTGAAATATCAGTGAAGGTAGCCATGTTTTTTACAATCAGCTATAAAGCTATGTCAGGAAAAATGATCATGAGCAACACTTTGTAACAGTTTTATGTAACATTATGCAATATTATGTAGTTTGCAAAATACTTGGTTTTATACATATTTTTAAAATAGTAATCCTCTTTTAAGGTATTGCTTTATGCCAATAAAGGCTAACTGACTGACTGACTGGACCCATGTTGAGTAACAGCACTTGGGTTGGCGGCCTGCAGTGGGCAAAATTGGGCTGCTTGCTTCTTGTGTCAATGGAGCGGCACTTCTGTCGGAAGAACAATGTTGACAGAAGAGCGGAAAGATTATCTGAATGCCCCACTCCACTGACTGGTGTCACTGTTACTCCATGTGGATAGCACAAACTTGATACTGTTACTCCATGTGGATAGCACAAACTTGATAATCTACTTTCCCAGAGATGGAAGAGGCTCGGGGGGGGGGGAATGGGGAAGTTTAGCATGAGAGGATCGTTGGATCCACTCCATAAACTAATTATATTCACACTAACTATATCCACACAAGACCATCACCATATAGAAACAAAACCAAAACATTGTTTTCCTGTTTTGAACCTGAGTTCTAAACAAATTCATTTGTGTCTATGAGAGTTGAGTATTCACTGCTGAGTAAGCAGCATCAGGTTGTTTTTGTTCCATTTGCAGCCACCCAAGTCTCTCCAGATTCTTAAGTGTGCACATGTAGAAGGAAACTAGGGGTAGTGAGGCCATTTTTGCTCCCTCCCTCCTCTCACTACCCCTCCTTCCATTATAACTTGTCTTGTTCTAGGAAATGTGTCAAATGATTGTCTTTGCTTTCGTTAGCTAAATTTCCTTAGATTCCTTTAGTTGCCTCTAATCCAGGAGGATTTCTGATGCATTATGAGAATGGGATGATTACCTGGTTCAACCAAGAAGCAAAATGCCTATTTATCCCTTGTTACAATAACCTCTTAAGATAATTATAAATGGCTTTTCAATATGGATGTCTCCCTGACATGTACTTTCTCTGTGTTTTAAATTCTTAAGTTTTAACATCAATATAAAGCTACCTCATGGGATTTTAGCCCACTGGACAATCTAACCTTGTATTTATTTATTTATTTATTTATTTATTTATTTGGGTATTTCTACCCTGCCCTACCCCGCGAGCGGGCTCAGGGCGGCTTACAAGGGGCGTAAGCCCATACATAAAACCAATAAAACCAAACATTCATAACCAACAATACAACTTAACAATAAACAATAAAGTGCTTCTATTTAACAAGATGGTCTTGGTTGTTTTAATAATGACTTCCAGCAACCCTCAATTTGGGTGTCACTGTCCACTAGAAAGTCCGGACTCGTCTGTTGTGCTCGTTGCCATATAGTTCTTATACCTCCAATTTACTCAGGGCACTCCTGACCCTGATAGTATTACCACCGTTGGTAGTGGCGGCGGCCCCTACGTAAAAGCCTGGTGGAAGAGCTCCGTCTTACAGGCCCTGCGGAACTGCATAAGGTCCCGCAGGGCCCTGATCTCATCCGGGAGCTCGTTCCACCAGGCAGGGGCCGCCACTGAAAAGGATCTCGCCCTCGTCGCAGCAAGCTTTACTTCTCGGGGGCCCGGAACCACTAACCGGTTCTGGGTCTCCGACCGAAGTGCTCTTGGGGGTATGTACAGGGAAAGGCGGTCCCTCAGGTAGGTCGGACCCAGGCCATATAGGGCTTTATAGGTAAGTACCAGCACTTTAAAGCGGACTCGGTATGCTATAGGCAGCGCCTTCAACCCAGGCTTGATGTGTTCCCACCTGGGGAGGCCCATCAGCAGCCTAGCTGCCGCATTCTGCACTAGCTGCAGCTTCTGGGTCAACGATAAAGGCAGCCCCATGTAGAGAGCGTTACAGTAGTCTAGCCTTGAGGTGACCGTCGCATGGATCACTGTAGCCAGGTCTTCACGGTCGAGGAAGGGGGCCAACTGCCGAGCCTGTCTCAGATGATAAAATGCAGACCTGGCAGTGGCTGCTACCTGGGCCTCCATCGTTAAGAGAGGAGTCCAGGAGCACTCCCAAACTCCTAACCTCCGACGCAGGCACCAAAGGCACCCCATTGAAGGTCGGGAGAGGGAGCCCCAACCCCAAACCATCCCGACTCATGCCCAGGACCTCCGTCTTCGCCGGGTTTAGCTTCAACCGACTCAGCCTGAGCCACTCAGCCACGGCCTGTAATCCCTGGTACAGATCTTCCGGGGCGGAGCCCGACCGGCCGCCCAACATCAGATAGAGCTGGGTGTCATCTGCATACTGATGACAACCCAGCCCATACCTCCTGGCAATCTGGGCGAGAGGGCGCATATAGATGTTAAAAAGCATCGGGGAAAGCACTGCCCCCTGCGGCACCCCACACTCAAGCGTATCGAACGCAGCCGATAGATCCAACAGTCCAATAGTCTATTCTGACTATTAGCAACCTTCCAAGGACACATTCTGAGGTACTTAAAAACATAAGAGAAGCCAATGTTGGATCAGGCCAATGGCCCATCCAGTCCAACACTCTGTCACACAGTGGCCAAAAATATCATCAGGAGGTCCATCAGTGGGGCCAGGACACTAGAAGCCCTCCCACTGTTGCACCCCCTAAGCACCAAGAATACAGAGCATCACTTGCCCCAGACTGAGAGTTCCTATCTATACCTTGTGGCTAATAGCCACTGATGGACCTCAGCTCCATATGTTTATCTAATTCCCTCTTGAAGCTGTCCATGCTTGTAGCCACCTCCTCCTGTGGCAGTGAATTCCATGTGTTAATTACTCTTTGGGTGAAGAGGTACTTCCTTTTATCTGTTCTCACCCGACTGCTCTGCAATTTCAGAGTGCCTGCGAGTTCTTGCATTGTGAGAAAGGGAGAAAAGTACTTCTTTCTCGACCTGCTCTATCCCATGCATAATCTTATAAACCTCGATCATGTCACCCCTCAGCCGTTGCTTCTCCAAGCTAAAGAGCCCCAAGCGTTTTAACCTTTCTCCATAGGGAAAGTGTTTCAACCCTTTTATCATTACAGTTGCCATTTTCTACTCTTCGTCCAATGCTATATCATTTTTGAGGTGTGATGACCAGAACTGTACACAGTACTCCAAATGAGAGTGCATCATTGATTTATACAAGGGCATTATGATACTGGCTGATTTGTTTTCAGTTCCCTTACTAATAATCCCGAGCATAGCGTTGGGCTTTTTTATTGCAGTCGCACACCGTCTCGACAATTTTCATTGAGTTATCTAGTACGACTCCAAGATCTCTCTCTTGGTCAGTCTCTGCCAGTTCAGACCCCATCAATGTGTATTTATAGTTAGGATTTTTGGCTCCAATGTGCATCACTTTGCACTTGGCCACACTGAACCCCATTTGCCACACTGACGCCCACTCGTCAACCCTCGACAGATCCCTTTGGAGTGCCTCACAATCCTCCCTGGTTCTCACTACCACAACTCCAAATCATTAATAAACAAGTTAAAAAGCATTGGACCCAGTATTGATCCCTGTGGTACCCCCCTGCTTACCACCCTCCACTGAGAAAATTTCCCATTTATACTCACTCTCTGTTTCCTATTAATTAGCCAGTTTTTAATCCACAAAAGGACCTGTCCTTTTATCCCATGACTATTGAGCTTACTTAGGAGCCTTTGATGAGGAACTTTATCAAAAGCTTTCTGGAAGTCAAGGTAAACAACATCTATTGGGTCCCCCTTGTCCACATGTTTGTTCACTCCCTCAAAGAACACTAACAGGTTAGTGAGACAAGATTTTCCTCTTACAGAACCCATGCTGAGTCTTCCTCAATAGGTTTTGTTCATCAATGTGCCTACTAATTCTTTCCTTAATAACAGTTTCCACCAACTTACCCAGTATTGACGTCAGACTGACTGGCCTGTAATTTCCAAGTTCTCCTCTGGAACCCTTTTTAAAGATGGGAGTGACATTAGCTACCTTCCAGTTCTCAGGAATGGAGGCAGATTTTAATGAAAGATTACATATTTTTGTCAGGAGATCCACAAGTTCACATATGAGTTCTTTCAGAACTCTTGGATGTATGCTATCCGGGTCTGGTGATTTATCAGTTTTTAAGTTGTCTATCAGTCATAGGACCTCTTCTCTCGTCACCTCAATCTGACTCAGGTCTTTCAACACCCATCCTGAAATCAGCAACTCTGGAGTGGGCAAGCACTTCTCACCTTCCACAGTGAAGACAGAGGCAAAAAATGCATTCAGGTTCTCAGTCATTTCCCTATCATCCTTCAGTACTCCTTTTACCCCTTGGTCATCCAAGGGCCCCACTGCCTCCCTGGCTAGTTTGCTGCTTCTAATGTATTTGAAGAAAGTTTTATTATTGGTCTTTATGTTTTTTGCTATATGCTCCTCATATTCCCTTTTTGTCTGCCTGATCACAGACTTGTATTTTATTTGCCACAGCCTGTGTTCCCTTTTATCAACCTCACTGAGACTAGCTTTCCACCACTTAAAATAATCCTTCTTACCTTTTACAGCTTCCATTACTTTGTTTCTTAACCATGCTGGCTTTTTCAATACCTATTTGTGCCTTTCCTAACCTGCAGTATATATTTCTCTCCCCCGATGCCTGAGAGTTCTTTAACTGGAGAAGCTGGGGTGAGTCTGGAATCATCTACATTAGCATCTACTTTGCAATACATCTAAACAGTAACTAAACCAAATGTTAAAAAAGGAAATTTAGTGAAAGCATCTTTAATTACAAACTAGTACAAGTGTTCAGTGCTTGGCACATAAATGCTGTAAAATCTTCCAATTTTGTCAGCAGTTTTCAAAAAATGAAACCGAACTTAGTGAATTAATTTTATTAGGTATGTTTGGATTAATATGCCCGCCTAATATATCTTCAAAGGTCAAGTGTAGAGAAAGCTGCTTCATCTCCACATATGGTCCATTTTTTTCAAGAACTATCTCGGATTTCTCCTTCTTCTTCAGATGAGCTTTCCCTAACTTGGTCTTTATTGGGTTTCTCAGCATCTACAGTGGAGCAGGAAAAAAACCAGAATATTACACACAAGTTTTTGGGTTTGCATCTTCATAAACTTGTCTCTGTCCTAAGAAAAGTTATCAAATGGGCCTTATTTTCTCCCCATAAAAGGAATGGTTCCAACTAATTTCCATAGGAAAATAAAAGGGACAGAATGACATGTAGAGAAAAATACACACATACACTTAAAAATACACTAGATGTAATGTATACAAAATGTGACCTCCAACTTTTCTGGTTGAAGTGTCTTTACTTTGTTGTCCAGATTTTATTGAAGTTATATATTCTATTATTCTCTAATCAGTAACCATACGTTTTTGATAACTCAAGAAAGATTTTCTCATTGAGACCTTTTGTGATATTTTTCTAATAAGCAGCACTTGACATCATATATACAAACAAGCACATTTGTGTTAAGCAACATTAGCTAATAAAAACACCCCTGAGAAGCATTATGTGTTTTTCCTTTGCAACATGCAATTTATATATATATTTTATTGCTGATGACTGCTGACCTCATCTAAGGAGGAACTGTAGTGTTACAGCAGGAGAACCAGGGTGAGCTGGAGGATAAAAGAGGGAGGGAGGAGTGACAAGCACATTGGGAAATGGTATGACATCACCACTCAGTGTGTTGGTCAGTCCTGGGACTCCGGACAGCTTGAACAGATAACATCTCTGGCTCTCAGGCATGCAAACACTCTGTTTAGATGTTGAAATACACAAAACTACAATACAAGCAGTGTTCCCTCTAAGCTATTGTGAGCTAGTTCACAGTTTTTAGCCTCCGGCTCATACATTTTTGTCTTTGCTCAGGAAGTATGGCTCCAGAGCAAACTAATTTATGCAGTAGCTGAATTGCTTGCTCACAACTTTAATGCTCACAACAAATTTAAGCAGCTCACAAAGTAGAATTTTTGCTCACAAGACTCCACAGCTAAGAGGGAGCACTGTCTACAAGTATGTCATGCCTTAATATTGATGAAATGACTCTAGCATGAAGCAATCAGTTCTTAGCCATACTCTGTGTAAATCACAACTCTTAAATTGAAAAACTATATTGAATAACAATGCAAAATACTGTTATATTGCGGTTTTGCTGTTAATGCTATTTGAAATCATGTGCTTTATAACTATCTTTCCCTTGTCTTATATTTTATGCTCCCCTTATCAAAAAGACCCTTCCCAGAAAATAAAAACCAAGCATCCCAGGCTACCTGAGACTCAATTCAAACCTATAGCCAAATTAAGTAATCATACCTTTCTTGTGCATATGTAGGTAAATATTTTCATGCCTTTCTGATGCAGAGTTGTAGCTCTACAGCCTAGTTGCAACCTTTGTCTCGGCCTTACCCTGATAGTGCTTGACCTTGAACTCACAGTTAGAAATCAAAAGCTCGGGTCCCTATTTTATTGAACATATAAATGTCCTCCTCCATCAATCTATGTTTCCTGAGACAGCTTACAGTTAAAGACAAGTAAGTCCCACAGCAATATGATAAAACTACCCCTGAGAGCACTACAATGAATGATTAAAAATGAGAAGCAATAAATTATTAAAATCAGCCAGCCAGAACAAACAGAATACAATAGTTTAAAAAGCCAATGAGCATTACACTCAAGAGCAAAATCAGTAGCAAATTGCAGCAGGGCTCAGTACGCAATGTAAAAAGCAGTAAAATAAACACAGATTAGCAAGCACACAAATACTCAAGAAAGCCTCATGTAAAAGGGATTGTCTTTTCCTAATGCTGAAAACAGGTTTGGCACTATGAGAAGACTGTGGGGAGAGTGTTCCAACATCAAGAAAGCATAGCAGAAAAGGCTTTATGGCCTCTGACAACAAGGTCAACTGATGGAGCGATGGACATGGGAGCAGGCAGTTCTTTCTGTAACCTGATCCAATACCATTTAAGACATTAAAGGTCACAACTGGATTTGACCCATAAGACAACTGGTAGCTACATATGTTCCCTGTAGCTTGGACCTGTCAGTGGTTTTACATCTGCCTTTTGAACCAGTTTCAGTTTCAGCCTCTACTCAGGCTTCTAAAAGGGTGTATAGATGTACACTGTGTACACCTGCCTTGGGTGGCTGAACCAAATTTGCTAAGAACTCTAATATAGATGAACATCATTCTGTAGATTGCGTGTGCATATGACAGAGAGAGGGAGAGGGAGAGGGGGAGAGGGAGAGAGAGAGAGAGATTCCATACCACTCCTTAACAAATAAGGTTCGCAAAAGAACTTACAAAAAAACCCATCCAGAAAACATAATAGTGTAACAAACCTACAAAATAAAAACCTGTAATAATAAAACATGATATGCAGCATAAAAAATAATTCAGCAGGTTAAAAGTGGTCTTAACTTCCAGAAACATAGCAGATGCCTTCCAAATAAGGACAATATATTTTCTTTCCTAAAAGAAAACAGGGACATTGTCTTTCTTTTCTGGGATCTAGAAAGTATGAAATCAGCTTCCAAAACTTCTCTCAGGACTGTCAGTATTAAAGTTTAGATGATGTGGAGGCTCTTCCAAAGCAACTTTTTGCTGTCATTCAATGAGGACAGCAGTTTTTGAAATCCCATTTCTGTTTAGTTCCATAATTGCCTTTGGAATCAAAGCAACATTTTTGAGCAAATTACTAATATGTCTGCCTGCCAGGGCTGCAAAAATGTGGTCACCAGATGCCAGTGACTCCTTTAAAATTGGATCTGGCTACTGAATAAATGACTGGCACTTGGATTGCTCAGCCAAGAAAAGTGGGAATGTTGCTTGGCCCTGGTTTGCCTACCATGTACCTTCCCTCTGGCCTTTATTCCTCCCCCCTCACCCCGCAATCAACTTCTTTCCTATCCTGATCAGACATTGCAGATAGAATGTATGCTGCAGCTAGAATATATGTACAATAATTAGGAAAGGCCCTCAGCATGTCTAGAACGCAATTCTTAGGTGACTAGTATTAGATCTTACACATAGACACCTTATGTGAGTGAGGTCAGAGGGAAAGAAAGGAAAACTAGAGGGAAGATTCTACCCATTGCTTTGGGTATTTAATTTTGTCACACACAGGGCAGTTAATGTTCTTTTTACTTTATTGTTAATATGAGAATTCAAAGGTGGGGGAGCAGATGGTATTTGTTTTACTTTTCCTTCAGAGCTAATTTAATTATCAAAATTGTAAAGGCAATGAGTTGGTTTGCACTGAAAGCCTTCAGTTTAGATTTCCCCCCCCATACCCAACTGAAAGTTCAGTAACTAGTATGACGCTTATTACGGAATGTCACTTTTATGAATGCATGGATACAAAAGTGCAAGAGCATGGCACTAAATGGGTAAGACAAAAGGGGCATTCTAAATGCTTGCTCTCCTGTTAATGTCCTTTTTGAAACCCTGTTGCCAGTGCTACAAAGGCAATGTATCTGTTCCCTCTCTATATAGCCATGCAGCTATATTGTTTAGTTACTTCTGAATCAGTAATAAGAGAAAATATCTGCAGTTATCTCCCAATGATGTGAGTACCTGGCAAAGTAGATGCCATATTTGTCTTCCTGTGGCAGATACTTTAAAAAGTGATTACTATTTGCATTTAGTATATTAAGCCTGCAACACTTTCCTGGGTATACGTTCCACTGAATGCAATGGGACTTGCTTCTGAGCAGACTTCCTTAGGATTGCTCCCTAACTCTGGAGTACAGCAGATGAGCAGAATGTAATGGAAGAGTAATTTTTCCCAGATATTTTAATTTTTTTACAGTAGATTAAGAAGACATTTCTGAGATGTACAGCAAAATATAATTTGAAAGCGATATTCCAACATTGTGTCTTTAAAGCAATGTCAATTTCCAATTACCAAACAGATATTTGAAGTACTAAGCAAATCAACTATGGATGTTAATAAATGCTGCAAACATGCTGCAAACATTGTCCAAAAGTCTATTCTTAGAGCAGGTACGTGTTTGATGTCTCAGAAGAATGATAACAGTTTACCAATATTTTAGACATAGTAGAAAAATGCTATTAATGCTATTGCAGTAGTTAAATAATATGAAATTTAATTATAAATTGTAAACAAGAATTATTTTATCTTGCAGGATTGCAATAGAGCAAAAATGCTTTATAGGTCGGAGTGAAAATCAAGTAGACTATTCACACCTAGCACTAATAAAAAGCTAAATATCTTATTAATTAGTGCTTGTTTAAAACATATAAGTGTACAATATATGATAATAAATACCTTTATTCTTACTGTAGCCAGGAACATCTATATCAGTCTTGAATTTTTTCAGAACTACATGCAAAGATGGGTATTCAATGACAGTCTTGCCTCTCAAATTGTCTAGAAGGCCTTTGCTGGCATCTAATTCTTCGTACCTTTGAAAAAGCATTTGTAAAGTTAATCAGCCTGCAAATAGATAAAGTTATGCAAATAGATAAAGTTATTTGAAAGTAAAGCCTACATTCTGTAATAAAACACACAGATCTTCCAGGATTTCAACCCTTCCACAAATCCTATTCAGGCATGGGAAGAGATAATTAAAGAAGAACTTCTATAACCCAATGTTCTGACAACAGGCCTGCTTTGCTTAGTAGTGGAATGCTGATCCCTGTACGGAGGCAAACACTGTCTTTATTGATATGATAGAGAATTGCTGTTTGCGTAAACAAGGATCTTGTTTTGCATATTACTGTTCCTACTGAGCTATGCAGTTTCCCCACACACCAGGTCACAAAACAGAACCAATTTCCTTCTTCTTTTCCCCCTCTTTTTCTTTTGATACCCCCCCCTTTTTTGTATTTTTGCATTTTTGTGTGTGTGCATCTGTGTGTGCCCATGCCTGGAAGTCATGGCGACCTCTGGCTACTCCTACTGGGCATGGAGAAGTGGCCTGATAGACTGCCTCTGCCTCCTGACCCTGGTATTCTTTGGAGGTCTCCCATCCAAATAAATGCCGGGTTGGCCCTGTTAGCTTCCAAGATCTGACGAGATCAGGCTTGCCTGAGCTAGCCAGGTCAGGGCGAGATACATTCCCATGTGAGTTGCTCACTGAATGGTCTTTGGGGAAAAAAACAGGACATTCCTGTCTTGAACAGGCTTGGTTACTGTCCACCCTCCTGAAAGCAGATGTACAACTTCTGAAGCACTTCCATTCCCCAGTCTGCACAGGATCAATGCAGAGAAAGGGGGGATGAAAGATTACTCATAATTCATAAATGTTATGATACTCAAAGAGAGAAGGCAGGAACTTTGTCACACATACACTACTTCTGAAGCCTCTCTCCAATAAACTATCAATGTACTAGTGCTCACTTTGCATGCTTCCATTACTGTATGATCAGATGTACCATAATAGTCCCATTATGCAGCAAAACATAACTTAAATCTAGCTTCTGGACAGAGTTAAGATTTGTAATAAAGACTGTAGTTTAAATCCAGAGCTCCCTGCAGTGGTAAACCAAAATTCTAATTTCTATATTCTGGCTACCCACATGACTGCATTAACCAGCCAATTACATATAACAGAGACTGTCTTCTCCGGAGGAGGATGTATTAGAAGCCAAGAACAAGCATCATCACACAATTTCTAAATAATTCCCGTAATCATAAAAGTTAACCATGTGTGTTATTGTGATCAACACAACAGTCCTTCATTTTCTATGTTCTGCAGAAACATGTTTGAAGCTCTAAAGGTACCGCAAATCAACATTATCTCAGTACTTGTAAAAATACAATCTGAGTTGTAGTGATCAAATGTAAGTAATTGTAAGAGACCCATTTCCTTACCTAATATCAATTTCTATAAACTATATCACTTGCAGATTTTTCAATAACCACAGGATATACTAAACTATTTACTGCATAACACTATTGGGAATCAGATGTAAAAAAAAATCAGACACTGACTCTGGAACTTGATTCTTCTGGTTTTGGAAGAAACTGAACTTTAAGCAATGGCTACTTCCCTCAAATCCAGCTTCAATCATCATGAAAATATTTGGTTTCGTGTTTCTTTCAATCTGAAGTAATTATGACCAGTTCTTACTGAAACCTTTTAAAAAGGATAACAGTATATTACATTTCTTATTCAATGAGTGCATTCATAACTTGTGGATTAACACATGAACAGAAACATATTTACTGATTTATTTACAGTACTTTAATGCAAAGTGTGGCAATACCTTTCCGTTGGCAGCAGCCTCAACACATTCTTTTCTGGTTAAGAAAACATTTACCACCAAAAGGCTAAAGTCATTCACATGCCACAATACACTTTCCATTATCTCATGTTTTAGACAAAACATCTTTAGCGTCCAGCTTGGCATACCATAAAACATTTGTACTTTAAACTATTTTATGATAGTAAATTATTCAAGTGTTAGATCACCAAGGCACAGTTTTAAGTAAAGTTTATTGGTTGACCGACAGTGACAGCTTTTGGCAAATATACAAGACTTTGGTTCAGTGTGAAGAGCAAAAGATTCTTAAGAGAACAGTATCGTAACAAAACTAAATATACGAAATGTATTTTGTCTTTAATTCCTTGGTTATCCACTCTCTAATTGTTAACCCCAATGACCCACTCCTAGATGCAGTCTTCACCAGTGGTTTCATAAATAGTCTATTTATGAGATCTGTCAGCTCCTCTTCACTCCCTGCCCCCCATTCAGAGTGTACAACCCTGAACGAATGACAAGAAAATTGTTTAGTGTTTCAAGATAAATTACAGAAATAACTATGTTAATGTAAAACAACTGCCAAGTCTAAAAAGTAGAGTTTTCAAATTAAACTCACTTATCTACAACTATTAAAATGAAGATGTGTTTCTTACCTCATTGTTACTATGCAAAACGTAGGCAGGTTTTGCAGAAAATGTAAGAAGAGACTACAACACTTAAGTATTTAGTCTGCATTAAACCATCCATACATGTTACTTGCTCAGCAACTACATGGGCAGAGGGGTGGGCAGGCCATACAGCCTTTAAAGGGGAGCAGCAGAAGCAGAAGTTGGAATGGGGACTTCTGTCAACAATGTTGTATCCAGACATTATAAAAAGGCATCTGAACACAAGTCAACTAAACAAGGGTCATTACTGAAATAAGATGGGTTTGCCCTCAGGACAAAGATTTATTATTTATTTATCTATCTATCAAATTTATACCCCGCCCCCCCCCCCCCCCCCTAGGATTAAAACACACAAATAACTGTTAAATCAATCATAAAACCTTCTAAAACAATCCAGATAATGCACAGGGCTAGTGCAATTGGTCTGGCAAAGTAATGCAACGATATTTGGCGATAATGGCAGCAGTTGATGTCCTGTCCTATTGATCTGCTCCTTGTTCTGTTTCTTCTTCTGTGGCCAGCTCAGGCTGTTGATGATGACTCCGAAGGGCAGGGCTCACAATTAATTATTGGGGGGGGGAAGCTCCTAGTTGAAGGCCTGGGGGAAGAGCTCTGTCTTGCAGGCCCTGTGGAACTGCATAAGGTCCTGCAGGGCCCTGATCTCTTTCAGGAGCTCATTCCACCAGTATGGAGTTGCCACCGAAAAGGCGCTGGCCCTAGTTATAGTCAGCCTGGTGTCTTTAGGTCCCAGGAGGGTCAATCGATGTTGGGACCCTGACAGCAGTGCTCTCTGGGGAATATGTGGGAAAATGCGGTCCCTCAGGTATGTCGGCCCCTGACCATTAAGGGCTTTAAAGGTAAGAACCAGCACCTTGAAGTGGATTTGGTATGCTATTGGTAGCCAGTGCAATGCTTTCAGCACAGGCTGGATGTGCTCCCGCATAGGGAGACTCATCAAAAGCCTAGCTGCATTTTGCACTAGCTGTAGCTTCTGGATCTGTAACAAGGGCAGCCCCATGTAGAGAGCATTACAGTAGTCTAATCTCAAGGTGACCATCGCGTGGATCACTGTTGCCAAGTCGTTGCGTTCGAGTCGTTGCTGCCTAATCAGCCGGAAAGGCTGACTTGGCAGTGGCTGCTACCTGGGCTTCCATTGTTAAGGAAGCATCCAGGAGCACTCCCAGACTCCTCACCTCCGTCGCTGGCACCAACGGCGCCCCATTGAAGGTTGGGAGTGGGATCCCTACCCTTGGTCCATCCCGGTCTAGGCACAGGACCTTCGTCTTCGTCGGATTCAATTTCAGTCGGCTCAGTCTAAGCCATCCAGCCACGGCTTGTAACACCTGGTCCAGATCTTCTGGTTTGGAGCCAGACCGGCCGCCCAACAACAGATAGAGCTGGGTGTCATCAGTGTACTGATGGCATCCCAGCCCTTGCCTACGGACATTCTGGCCAAGGGGGTACATATAGATATTAAATAGCATCAGGGAAAGCACAGCCCCTTGGGGCACTCCACACTCCAGTGGGTGCCTTCGGGATAGCAGCTCCCCTAATGCCACTTTTTGTCCCCGACCATGAAGGAAGGAGGCAAGCCATTGCAAGGCAAGCCCCTGGACTCCAGTGTCAGCGAGGCGGTGAATCAGTAGCTGATGCTTGACTGTGTTGAATGCTGTGGACAGGTCCAACAACAACAGCACTGCTGATCCGCCTTGATCCAGATGCCTCTAGAGGTCGTCTGTGAGTCCGACCAGTGCCGTTTCCGTCCCATGTCCCAGGTGAAAGCCAGACTGGAAGGGATCTAAAAAGGAAGTGTCATCCAAAAAGCTCTGTAACTGAGTTGCCAGAGCCATTTCTATTATCTTGCCCAACCAGGGCAAGTTGGAAACTGGCCGGTAATTTGTCAATTCAGCTGGGTCCAAGGATGTTTTTTTTTTTCCAGAAGAGGATGAATTACCGCTTCCTTGAGTTCCCCAGGGAACAGTCCCTCTGAGATGATGCCTGAAAGTGACTTTACTCTCAAGGGCTTGCATGTTTACATCGCAAGGCTTGAATAATGTCTCTTACAACTGACCAGAAGTCATATAAGCTCCAAAAATCCTACTGCAGGCTTCCCAGAAATCTGAAAAGGCAGTCTACTAATCCTTCTGTAAACTGTTGCAGTATATAGTGTCACAAATATACCTCTTCAACGGAGCCTCCAGCTATTCTCTCAGTGGTGAACTCAGTCATCCCTGCCAGTTCAGACAGCAGGAAATTCCCTGCTAAGATCAGTCCTTCCTGTATGTCATCTAGAGGGCCTTTAGTTTTAATAATGGAATTTTTGTAGTCTGTGATTAAAGATAAAAATGAAAATCCCATGCGAACTGCTCTCCTGTGATAAGGCATGACTACCTCATCAAAGAGTCTTTCAGATGAACAGTGCATACATACTTGGAAAAAAATGCTTGTAATATTTTTTTAAAATCATGATGATGTCATTTAACTTAAACAATGGAAAGGGCTTCTGAAGCAGCTGTGCATACCCTGAAATTTTGAAATACACCTTTAACTGAAAATGTCAAACAGAAAGCATAGATGAAAAAATCCAAAAGAATACGTGAACTTTAGGATCAACTGAATAATGGTTTATAAGCTTGAGGTAAGTTAAAGAGTTTCCGTCAGGACACAGAATGCTTAAACCTCATTTTGTCATGGAGAGGGTAGGACAGAGAATGCACAGAAGAGATGCACATAGCACTTAAGATTCCTTTCAAGTACTGGTTTGAGAGGCTACAGCAGAGATAATAACTAACAGATGGACATTCATTCCTAAGTGGTGAATAACTGTTTCTTGTGGTTATGATTTGTGAACGGGAAAATAGTGAAATAAGCTTCTCAGTTCTATAGCAAGGGGACAGGGAACTACATTCATAATTATACATTCAATTTTCCTGCAACCACAAACTTTTAGATTTTGAAAGAATCAGGAGATAATGTTTTACACCATGATTTATAAATATTATCAGCACTTCCATGACAGCTTGGCTTAGACCCCCTGGAGCTGCTCTTGAAGACCGCTCTGAAGCTACAGCTGGTACAGAATGCTGCAGCCAGTGTTCACTGGACTGGGCTGTAGGGTCTGTATCATTCTAGTCTTGTATCACTCCACTAGTGTAGGTGGCTTCCAATTTGCTTCTGGGCTCAATTCAAGTTGTTGGTATTGAACTTTAAAGCTCTCTGTGGTCTGGGACCAACACGCCTTAAGGATCACCTTCTACTATATGAACCTGCCTGCTCACTCTGGTCATCCTCCAAGGCCCTGCTTTGGTTACCCCCACCATTTGAGGCCAGCCGGGTGGTGACACGAGAAAGGGCCTTCTTTCTCGTGGCACCAAAACTTTGGAACTCCCTCCAGGGAGATTCATCTGCCTCCTTCTATCAGTGTCTTTCGCCAGCAGGTGAACACTTTTTTATTTTGTCAGGCATACCCCAATAATGGCTACTGGCCCTCCTTCTAGTGTTGCTCATGTGCTTTTATTGAACTTTATATTTCACCTGTATTTTAATTGTTTAAATAAGTTAATGCTTTTATGTTTACTGCCTTGTGGACCCTGACTGGATAGAAAACTGGCATAAAGTATTTTAAATACATAAATAAAAGGATTATACCTAAACACCACAATAAAATGCAATTCCGTGGAAGTGGCTATGCTTTCTTCACCAGCATTATCAACCGTTCTTCTCAGCCAACCAGAAGTGTTTGTGCTATCAGCTGCTTACATGTTTGCCAGGTACAAATCTCAAGATCCTGCTCTGGAGTGACAAAATAACCTTTACTTCTACTTAGTTCCCATTCTGGCCAGCTAACCACAAATCCTGACTACTTACAGTACAGAATACTCTAATTACTCTATTTCCTATGGGCTTGTGATTATGATTATTTCCTATAGGCTTGTGCTTATGATTATATTGTCCAAAATGTGAACTCAGCCAATTGCTTTTTGTTTATATTTGCGCGTGTGCACATACACACACACACACACAATGTTGGGCAACAGTTCACACAGAACATTCATTTTTCAGGGGAATAATGCCACAAAAACACTCCTGGGAGGCACAGTTGGCCAAGGTACGTGTACGTAAAATGCTTAAAACATTTAATAAAAGTTGTGATCAACTTATGAAAAGTAAACATGAAAAATTATCTTTTGCTGCACTATAAAAAGCAGCACATAGCTAGCGGCCTGTGAAAACCAAAGCATATGCAGCTATTCCACATGACAGATACACAGCGTGTGTGTGTGTGTTAACTGCCATCAAGTTGCTTCCGACTTATGGCGACCCTATGAATTAACATTTTCCAAAATGTCCTATCATTAGCAGCCATTCTCGGGTCCTGCAAACTGAAGGCCGTGGCTTCTTTATTCGAGTCAATCCACCTAATGTTGGGTCTTTCTCTTTTCCTGCTGCCTTCAACTTTTCCCATCACTATTGTCTTTTCCAGTGACTCTTTGTCTTTTCATAATGTGACCAAAGTAAGATAGCCTTGGTTTAGCCATTTTAGCTTCTAGAACGAAGTCAGGCTTGATTTGGTCTAGGACCCACTTCTTTGTCTTTTTGTTGGTCCACGATATCTGTAAAACTTTCCGCTGACACCACATTTCAAAGGAATCTACTTTCTTCCTGTCAGCTTTCCTCATTGTCCAACTTTCATACTCATACATAGTGATGGCATGAATTAACTTGATCTTGGTCACCAGTAACACACACTTAAGGATCTTTTCTAGCTCCTTCATGGCTGCCCTCCCCAGTTTCAATCTCCTTCCGACTTCTTGTATGCAATCTCCCTTCTGGTTGACGATGGAGCCAAGGAACAGAAAATCTTGAATAATTTCAATTTCGTCATTACCAACCTTAATGTCGTGTAATTCCCCAGTAGTCACTACTTTTCTCTTTTTTAATATTTTATTTTATAAATTTCCCATATAACACCGCATACAAATATAAATCTCATTTAAAATCAACTTCAATAATACAGATCTCTACAACAAGGTAAGTACATTTTATGAGACATTCTATTAGTAGAAATCCTGTTTCAAATGCTGATCTATAAAGATGCAGACTAATTAAACTTTAACTTAAACTATTAAATGCAAAACTGACCCATGAACTGACCCATGGACAGGGTAACTGTATAGCTTAAAATATAGCTATGATTTCTTCAGCTATGATCCTGCTTTGGCACCTTCTGCTTTGACCTTTATCAGTAGTCATTTCAAGTCTTCACTGTTTTATGCCAATAATGTAGTGTCATTTGCATATCTCAAATTGTTACTATTCCTTCCAATAGTTTTCACTCCACCTTCATCTAAATCTGATCTGGCTTTCCTTATGATGTGTTCTACATACAGATTGAAGACATAGGGAGATCAAATGCATCCTTGTCTGACACCTTCCGTTTACTTCACTACATGACAGACGAGGTTGTGCTCCCATCGAACTCTGCTTATCTTTCATGGATATGCTTTTGATATAATTTTAGTTTGTGGGGTTGTTTCGGTTTCATACAGAAGACAGAACCAATTGCAAATGGTAATAACTTGCATGCTATTTTAGTTGGATCACACGTTTGAGGTGTTTAGAATATAAACTGGAGATCTGAAAGGTTGAAGGTATTAATGCGGAACGTAACGTTAACCAATGTCTTGGATAGAAACTAAAATGGCTAAGCCAAGGCTATCTTACTTTGGTCACATTATGAGAAGACAAGAGTCACTGGAAAAGACAATAATGCTGGGAAAAGTTGAAGGCAACAGGAAAAGAGGAAGACCCAACATTAGATGGATTGACGTGAATAAAGAAGCCACGACCTTCAGTTTGCAGGACCTGAGAATGGCTGCTAATGATAGGACATTTTGGAAAATGTTAATTTTCTTGTATAAGCAGGACTGCTTTCACTAGGAGTGGCTCAAATTGATTGCTCGCTGCTTATTCCTCAGGTTTTCATGCTTTGCATTGGTGTGATTTATTAGTCTTTCAGTGTTCTCCCCAATCCTTTTCAATTTTTATCTGCCTTCCTTTTTCACTCTTTCTGCTTATTTGTATTCAATAAACCTGTCTTTCTCTGTGTCCTTTCACAATTCCACCTGAAATATCATTCCCAAAGATTGTCTCTGTGTATATAAGAACTAAGGGCTCTAGAGTGGGTTGGGAGGTACATGCATATCCTGCCCCCTCATCCATGGCAGTTCTGTTAAAAATACATTTTATTTATTTAAAACATTTAGATGCTGCCTTTTCAGAGGCTGCTCAAAGTGGCTCACTATTTAAAACTGACAACAATCAAAAACCTGCCAATAAAACACAAAAACATTTGGCAGCATAACCAGTCCTCAAACTAGAAGCAGGTTGTAAAACCAAAAAAGTTCAAACCCCTAATTAAAAGGAACACAGGAAAAGATAGTCATTAAAAATTAATTTATGAAACATGGGGAAACTCTGTGTGTGTGTGTGTGTGTGTGTGTGTGTGTGTGTGTGTGTGTGTGTGTGTATGTATGGGGTTAGTCAGGAAATGAGCAACAGAGTGTGATACCTTCATTACTGAAGTTTGAAAACCGTTTGAAATAAATATGGAAGTTCCTTTTGCAAACTGCAAAAGCAAGAACAAAACTAACAGTTAGTAAAAACAAATTTAGAGTCCAGTGGCACCTTTAAGACCAACAAAGGTTTATTCAAGGTATGAGCTTTGGTGTGCATGCACACTTTTTCAAAAACAATGCTGTCTTAAGAGATGGGAGCAGCTCGACACTTTCAATAGTCCCCCATTTTGAGAATGCTAAGGAAACTCTTTATCCTCATTTTTAATAGAAAGTCTCACCTTTTATTTCTTGTATTATTCCAATCAATATAGTGTTACTAGTCTGCCCTCACAAAAACCTACATGTGCAATACTCTGCTGTAGATGCAACAGCTGTATCTCTGTGTTACACAGCATCTTATAGAAACGCGAATGTATTTTGAACATTTAAAAATTTAAGATAACAATACAGCATTGCATACAAAGCAGAGTTTTAAATTTAAAATGTTAACTTATTACCTTGTTACTATGAAGGGTTTGGTAATGCACATAATTATGAGCACAAAACATGGAAAACCATGAAATAGAAAGTACTTTCGATGGCACAGACAACATTGCATCCCTCTACAGAGGACATTATGTTCTTTGAAATCAATGTATGTAGAAGGGGAGTGGCCATGAGCATGCTGGTCATAGAATCAGAGAGTTGGAAGGGGCCATTCAGGCCATCTAGTCCAACCCCCTGCTCAGTGCAGGATCAGCCTAGAGCATCCCTGACAAGCATTCGTCCAGACACTGCTTGAAAGCTGGAAGTCCAAACAAAACATCAGTGACAAAAATAACAAAGAGTCAATAAACATATATATGTGAAATTGTTTACTATAATAATTCTAATTCTGTGGATAACTCTCTTCTTTTATCACTCACACATGAATTTTGCGCAAGAAAAATATCCGTTTCACAGCTGGTGACAATGAGTAGTGGAGGTTTTATGTTTAGCTTCTAGAAACCAACTAATTCATTGTGAAGACCTTGGGTTCTGATATCAGAGAGTAAACATGGGATGTTTATTTCAAGAGTTGATAAGTGGAAATTGATAAGAATTGTAATTACTACACGTTCAGATAAAGCAAGCGTGAAACATATTTTTACTGTGCAAAATTCATTGCGTGTGAGTGATAAAAGAGAGTTTTCCACAGAATTATGATTATTATAGTAAACAATATTGTATATATATCTTTATTGACTCGTTATTTTTGTCACAGATGTTTTGTTTGGACTTCCATCTCCTCCTGTGATCTCTCACTTTTGGTTTCGAACTGCTTGAAGACTGCCAGTGAGGGGGAGCTAACCACCTATCTAGGAAGCCAATTCCTCTGTTGAGCTACTCTTACTGCAAATATCTTTTCCTAATATCCTAATAATTCCTATTATTGGAAGTGCTATCGTCTGCTGGCAACAGGAACACCTCCCCACCCTCCTCTAAATAACAGCATTTCCAATACTAAAAGAGAGCAACCCCCCACAACCTCCTCTTCTCCATATGGAACATTCCCAAGTCCCTTAGCTTTTCTTCAGAGCGTCTGGTCTCCAGGCCCCTAATAATCTCTGGCTCTGGTCACACGGGCCGGAAAATGTGTGTGTGGGGGGAAGCGAGGCTTTTTGCCCTGGAGCAAAATAACGCGCGGCTGCGCGATCAGACATCCCGTCGAGGTTCCATGGTTAGGGGGGAGGTGCCAATCACACGAGTTTAACCCCTTCCAGGGCTGCAGAGGAATGCAAACTGTGTCCTCTGTCTGGTCCCCTCCAGGAGGAGCTTCAGCCAGGCCACCCTCCCGCCACGCCCCCTGCATCTCCCCCTCTGCCGCCCGGTGCAGAGAGTTCCTTTTGAGCAGGCCGAGCCAGGAGTGTGGGGGGAGGTTTATGAAAAGCAGGAGGGGGCTCTGCGTGCGTGCATGCGTGTCCGGGGAGGGGGGGGAACAGGGAAGGCTCCGGATAAGCAACTGGCTCTCTCTGGTGCACACTATCTGGCCCAGGGGATTTGTACTCATCCATTGCAGACAGGTACCTCTTCAACCCCTCTATTCACATCAACCACTAGCCCAGATACCATGCCTTGCCTACTACCACCCCTAGATAAGCCTGTTCTCTTCTTCGGAGGGAAAAACTGAGGCAAAATAGGCACTAAGCCTTTTTGCTTTCTCTCTGTCTTCTGTCAGAGTTTCTCCATGTTTACCCAACAGTGGCCTATTGCCTCTTTTACCTTGTGTTTTCTCCTCATGTACCTGAAGAAGCTTTTCTTGTTGTAGTGAGCCTCCATGGACAACCTCAGCTCACTCAGCTTTGGCCTCTCTGATGGCTGACCTACAGTGCCTAACACCCAGATACTCTTCTTTAGAGTATGTCCTCCCCTCCATTTCTTGAATATTTCCTTTTTCTTCCTTAGCTCATCATGGAATTGTCTGTTCATTCACACTGGCTTCTTAGATCCCCCACCATGATTTCATCTAGTTTGAATAACGATGGTTTGAGCTTGCAAGAGCTCATTTTAGGAGAGACCATCCTTTACTTGCTCCTTTCCCTTCCAGCATTCTTATTCATAGAATGACTCTCATCTTGCCTCTGAATTTACCCTACTAAAATCTAACATACACATCTGGCTCTGAACCTCCTTGGCCCCCCACAGCACAAGGAATTCTAGGAGGACATGGTCACTTCCCCCTAAGGTCTCCACCACCTTCACACCATCTACTAAATCTTGCCTGCTGGTTAATATTAAGTCAAGTATAGATGAGCCCCTCGTAGCTTCCTCCACCACTTGAAAAAGGAAGTTATCAGCCAGGCAGGTCAGGAAGTTGCATGATTCTGGACGCTTAGCAGAGTATGTCTACCAGCACACATTGGGGAAGCTGAAGTCATCCATGACTACAAGGTCATCTTGCTTGGATACTCTGTCAAGTTGCTCAAGGAGGGCAGCACCCCTGCGTGCACATGAACAATGGCTTCTAGACAACAGACTCTACATGCAAGGAACTGTACTCCATAGCCATCACCCTCATGACAGGGAACATCTGAAAAAGCAGCAGATCTGATCATGTGAACAGAGCCCATATATATATATACAAGAAACTGTGCATACGTAGGGAGCAAGGCTAGCATGCTTATGCTTGCTCCCCCTCAATGAGCATTGATTTCAGTGGCATAACATTATCTATACTGTAGAAGTGTTACTACATTAATATAACTGTTTTAAAACTAGACAGAAACACATTTCTTGGTACTATATGTGTGTCAGTATAAAGCTTTGGGGTAATGTCCTTTTAGGATGTTCAACTACAATCATGGTACTATATGATATTATGATATAGGACTAGAAGATTGCGACATGTAACACCACTGTGTATTCCAAAGGTATGTAACTGTGCAAAAGACAAATGCACAATTTTAAAGTTGTTTTCCAACTTGATGAAAGTTATCTCTATTTAGGAAAAATGGTGCATGCAACCACAACGTTGATCAGATCTCACACTGCAGAACTGCTTGTAAGGCAGGCTTCATGCATGGCAGTACTAGGAGGAGAGCAAGCTGACAATGGAGAAAGGGGGAGGAAAACCATCAGCACCCTCTGTGGCCAGCCTGCTCTTTCTCTGGGTGGCTGCTGTTGTGGTTATACTCTTCTTTCTCTGAGGCCAGCTTGCTCTCCTCTCAGCAGCCACCTGGATTCTGGGATGTGAGTGAAGAGGTTATGAAGAAGGGTGGCAGGCTGTTGAAGAGGATGAGACCTTTCCCCCTAAAACAAAACTTGCAGCTCTGGTACACTCAGAGCTCATCCTTTCTCTGGGCCCTCCAGTGGCAACTGTTTCAAAGTATGAATCATATGTACACCACAAGCCCTACCAGACAATGACCTTGCCCACTTTTCTGGAACACGGATAGGGTGCCACATCCAGGAATGGTATTTACAGAAGCCACAAGGGAGCATGTTAAAAACCCTTACAAAGCAACTGAGCAAGTATCACTGTTCTCAAAGGTCCAACATTAAAGATAAGTAGTGCATTTCTGATACCTAGGCAATGTGCCAGTTTCAGATCAGAATGACAGCCCTTGTGACTTGGTACTTTTCAACTCCAACTAATAGATTTTATTATGTTAGACGTAATACATTTTGTTATGTTAGACAATGCACCAATCTGCCCCCAAACAGATCAAATCAGCCTAGGATGCTCCCAACAGAGTAATTCAACAAATGAAAGACTCAGCACACTTCAGAAGTCTACACTGATTTATCATTGTAACTAGTAAACTGAATAACTTACTATAGTGAAAGCATCTAGAAACAGATTCTTTCTTTCTTTTTAAGGGGTATGTGAAATGTACTGAGTGGCTTCAAGGGCAGACCAGAATACAGAGTATATAGTTACATGGAGCTCTGGATGACACGGCTGCTGAAGAATTCACATCAACCAAAAAGAACCTTGGACACAGGCCAGAACAGTAACTCCATATTTGCAAATGGCAAAATCTCTGTTCCACCCACAACGCTGTCCTATCCAAACTCCCAAATATGGTTCAGAATGTAAATGCAAATATTACACACACAGTCAAACCTCAAGCACAGAAGAATCTTAAGCAGTCTGATGATTTTGCCAAACTATACTTATGATGAAAAATGGCGGTAAAGAAATGCTGATGTAGTAGATATTGCATAATTCTGTGTAATCATTTGCAGTCCTGGAAAAGGGACTTTGGAAGGTATTTAAATCTACTGTGGAAACAATGCAACTACACTAAAAGACGGTTGCTTCCATGTATTTGTTTCATCTGGCACACTTCTTCTCATGAATAAGAGAAAGCTGAGGTAACTCTTTCACTCACATACTGTGATAGAAAAGTAAGTTCTTAACTTAGTATTTTATATTCCCTGTTATAGGTTTGATATTCTTACAAAAGTTTAAATTTACCATCTACTTGACAAATATCCACCAACCATTAAAAAATAAACATGTTCCAACCTCTTTGCCAAGGAAGGAAGGTCAAACATCTGAAAAGGTCAGAAGAACAGTTCTAGTTCATTTCTGTTGAGAACAGATAAACAGAGGGATTCCCTTTTGGCAAGGCTAAGTGGAAATAGTTGTGAAGGTTCTTTCTAACAACATGCAATATTTCCACCTCAAACCCATCTTAAGTGACAGAAACAATGAAAACAGCACTATTTCCACTGCCCTCTCTTTTAGAAATTTAACCCCAAATTCTATAACATTAACATATTGTGAAGGAGTCTCTTAGTATCTCCATTTGAAACACTTTCCAGTTTTTGTCTAACTTCTCTCTGTCCCAGAAGCCCATAACAGGTTCAACATGAAAAAACACAGTACACATTTGAAACAATGCATTTGCTTTATGCAATAAAATTCACTTAGTTGGATTCCACAGACAATAAATGCAGCTCTGCTCATAGTGTGGATCTTTCCCAGCTCTCCTTTCCTATAGAAGATTACTGTGATGCCCAAAATGCTTTTCCAGGTGCATGCACATCTATGGCTCCGCAGAAATAGCATGTGGTCTAACATGGGGGGGGGGGGGTCTGCAGTAGAAAAGGGAAATTAGCAAAAATCATATGCCAGCAGAATTGCTCTCCTATGAGTGGAGGTCACTGATGGATACAACCAATGGTTCCTAGAGAGCCAGTTTGGTGTAGCGGTTAACTGCGTGGACTCTAATCTGGGAGAACCGGGTTTGATTCCCCACTCCTCCACTTGCACCTGGCTGGATTACCTTGGGTAAGCCATAATTCTGATAAGAGCTGTCCTTGAAAAAGGGCAGTTTCTGCCAAGAGCTCTCTGAGCCCCGCCTACCTCACAGGGTGTCTGTTGTGGGGAGGGGAAGGGAAAGCCGCTCTGAGACTCCTTTGGGTAGTGAAGGGCAGGGTATAACTCCAATCTCTTCTTCTTCTTAAATCGTTCAGGCCTTCAGATTTGTCCATTTATTTGTATATTCTTCAATGAATGCAGTTTCTGCAAGAAATAACTTTCCCTCACAGCCTTTTTCAGTATCAGATCCGACATTCAGACTGAATTCTCAGTAAACGAGAAGATGATTTCTCATTTACTGAGAAAATGAGGTTATGTCAGAGTTAGTGGAGGTGTTGCAGCAGATGGGCCATAAGCAAGTAACTGAAGTCTGCAGCAGAAAAGCATCATTGCTCAGAATCTTCATCCCTAAACATTTGTTTCACTGAGGGCCAAATACATTAAACAACTTAGCAGTTGGTATAAGTAGAGATGGGCGCGAACTGGGAAAATGTGGTATGGGATTTGTGATGTGCCCCATTTGCGAACCACAGACCATCATGAATTTTTAGCCACCTCACGAACTGGTTTGATTTGTGAGGCAGAAACCTGGTGTGCTAGAGACAGGCAGTCTTCCCCAGAAATCACTTTCCTGGGGTCACCTTCTTTGGGGGCCTGTAACTTGGTCCCTGTAAATCCAATTTGCACCAAACTTGGAGGGCAGGTAGAGGAAAGTCAGGCAGAGATCACCTGAGAGTATAGTGACTCTAGATTGCACAGGATCCATTCTATACACTCCTGAACCTGTGCCTGTCAAAATGACACTGCGCCATTTTGACAGGTGCAGGTTCAGGGGTATATAGAACAGATCCCGTGCAGACTAGAGATACCAAACTCACAGGGGATCTCTGGATGACTCTCCTCTACCTTCCCTCAGAGTTTGGTGTCTCTAGCTTGCACAGGATCCATTCTATATACTCCTGAAGCTGTGCTTCTCAAAATGACCATTTTGACTGACAGAGATTTAGGAGTGTATAGAAGGGATCCTGTGCAAACTAGAGACACCTATCTTGGAAGGAAAGTAGAGGAGAGTCAGCTGGAGATCCCCTGTGATTTTGGTTTCTTTAGTTTGCAAGGGGTCCCTTCTATACATTCCTGACCCTCCTGAACCTGCACCTGTCAAAATGAGATGCTGTACAAGCTAGAGACATCAAAGGGGACCTCCCCGGGGTGTTCCTCCAAGTTGTTGCTATGAAGTCTTGAAAACACCCTGATTGAGCTGAGACAGTCGGTCTTGGGAATGTATCTGCTCAGGAACCTCCACAAACAGCTGGAAAGTTTGTGGAAAGTTTGTGCTGGGTGCCTTGACTTCACAAAGCATGAACCAGCCAGATTTCATCACAAACTTTAGTTTGTAAGCTGGTTTGTGCCCATCCCTAGGTATAAGCCTTCACTATTTGATATTCCCCCTAAACCCAGGTGCTCCTGCACTGCAAATAAAAACCTATAAAATGGTTGATCATTAAGCTTAATTTCTTTTGCTAGATACTGCACTATGTCAAAAGCAGCAGCTATTGATTACTGAATTTTACCATTCTTCCATAGAGTTTCCTTAAATAAGTTTCCCAAAAAGCCCACAAAACAAACCCAAATGAGCAGCTAAAGCATATTCAGCATTCAATATTGAAGATATTATAGAAATTTTAGAAGACTAACAACCAGGAAGGGCACTGAAGCCTACTTAGGAATGCAAAGATTTGTTAAGAAGACAAGGACATCTTTGAAGGATTACTGAGTTTTACTTTTAAATTTGTTAAGGCAACAGCATAGAAAATCTTTAATGCCTTCATGCATTAGACTAAGTTTTCTGAAATACAAAATAAGGTTTTATGTTTGTATGGAACTCAACACATTACAGATTTTCGAAAGACATACGAAATCCAAATTTCATACTAAGGAATATCCTCATCTGCCTGCTGTTACTGCATCTAAAACACAAGCACTACGGAATGCTACCAACTGTTATATGGTACTTAGTATATTTAAACTATGAAAGTAATAACATTTATAGAATTAGAAAGATAATATAATATTTACAGATTTTAAAAATATAGATGATCAACCAACATCATCTGAAAGTTTACACAGGCTCAGTTAAAACACAGAACATGGTCACCAACACAGAGATTGTATTTAACAAGAAGTCTTGTAATATCCACATGTAAGTTCTTTTCCCCCACACCATCCATACTAAAAATAAACAACCGATTTACATAGGCAAATATGAATGGACAGTACAAGGTAGATATTGGGACTGTCATACAAAAATACTTTTGATGTATAGGTACTAGTACCTATAGCTGTTGGGCTGGGTAACGACAACCCGAACCAACAGAAGTTCTGCTCTAAACTAGTTTACAGGGTCCTCTTTTAAGGATTATTGAGTTTACTTTTAAATTTGTTAAGGCAACAGCGTAGAAAATCTTTAATGCTTTTTTCCAGTAAGGGAAGGAAAGACACAACTGCCAAATTATACAATCTAGTTTGGGAAGTACACCTTCTCATTTTCCCCAGAGAGTAGCCGGAAGCACCTTTGTAAGCAAATGATTTTGATATTAACAAAGTGAGTGTGAAGTAGTAAAACTTTATATGGCTGGATTGATGACAAATCACAAATTATTGGTATGACATTCTGACATTTGAATATTGTAAACATTTGTTGCTGAATGACAGTTTCCTTAAATTATTCCTTAGGCATAAGACAGTTGTACTGTCATTGTTAGAGTCAACTAGGACTGAAAAGACCTAGGTTCAGCTCTTCACTCAGGCATGAAACTGATTGGGTAACCTTGGGCCATTGTCTTCTGTCCTTCAGCCCAACCTACCTCACAGAAATATTGTGAGAATAAAATAGGAAGGGGGAAACCATATGTATCACCCAGAGGAAGGACGGGATGAATGGATAAATGATTTCAAAAGCTGGATTTAGGAGTGCCACAAAGTTAAGGTTTTTACTGTATATTATCATAAATGTAAGACTGAACTATAAGAGCCATTTGATTGACACTTGTACCTGAAGTACCCAAATGTTGACTGGACCCAAACATAATGCATTGCACGACAATAATTTATTTTGAAGACAAGACAGGTATTTCTAAAAAGAATGCAAGTTTCAGCTAAGCCTTGCTTAGCACTATTCCCCAGCCCTCTACACACCAGATCAGAAGAATAACAAAATTGCTCTTTTAGACTCCAGGCTGAGTCTTTTTACCCAGGCTTTTAATCGTATTTACAATCTGCTTTTAGCATGAGTACTGCTATGTTATGAGGATCATTTACGCTATTTTATGTTTTATGCCCATGGCTTTTATTAGCTGGACTTTTAATGATTTTCCTCCAGGATCCAGCCCCCCGTTCATGTCTTGCCAAGCTTCTGAGAAAGATGAATCCACCCCTAGTATAGCAATCACATATGAAGATTGACCTCCTCAAAGACCCGTAACAGGAGGTACTGTAAGGCTGAAGAGCGGGAGCAAGAAATTCCAATTCCTCTGCTAAGTAGAGTGGGGAAGAATACCCACTGATTAGGAGAAACCCTCATGGTAAGTCCAATGCTTTGATCTCCCATCAGTGGATGAAGGTATCCTTGCATAGGATATCAAAAAGCTTTTCTCCAGGGTGGGAAAAACAAATTGGAGAGGAATTATCGAGGAACTACTTCTTAGAACACTCTTCTACCAAACAAGCCTCTGTCAAGGCAAACATGTCTATTCTGTAAAGGTAAAGGTTCCCTTGCTCGAAAGCCAGTCGAGTACAACTCTAGGGTTGCGGTGCTCATCTCCGTTTCAAAGCCGAAGAGCCAGCGCTGTCCGAAGATGTTTCCGTGGTCATGTGGCCGGCATGACTAAACGCCCGTGCTGCTACCTTCCCACCGAAGTGGTACCTATTTATCTACTTGCAATTTCTTGCTTTCGAACTGCTAGGTTGGCAGGAGCTGGAACTAGAGATGGGAGCTCACTCCATCATGCTGCAACCCGGGTCTTGAACTGCTGAACTACTGACCACACCCTGCAGTTCAGCATCTTAACCAGTGTCTCATAAAAGTAGAGGACGAGGCCCAAGTCACTGCCCTACAGATTTCTGTGATGGATGACACACAAGAGGTAGAGAGGGCCACAGAAGTAGTGGTCACTCTCATAGAATGGGTAGTGACCTTTGAGGGTGGCAGAAGATCCTAAATGTTGTAAGTCATGGAAATAAATGCTTTGATCCACCTGGCTATGGTTGCTGACAGGGGTCTTTTGGGGCTGGAGCGTGCTGGAGCAAGCTCCGCCCCCAGCTTCCTCCGCTGCCTCCCAGGGCCTGTGCTGGAGAGTTGCGGCCCCAGGGAGGCCCATCGCTGCCTCCCCAGGCCAGCGCCGGAACGCTGAGGCCCGGAGGAGGCCAGAAGAGCCCCCCCCCGCCACCTCCGGCCAGCACCGGAGCACTGCGGCCCGGAGGCCAGAAGAGCCCCCCCGCCGCCGCCTCCGGCCAGCGCCAGAGCGCTGAGGCCCGGAGAGCCCCCCGCCTCCGGCTAGCGCCAGAGCACTGAGGCCTGTTGGAGGCCAGAAGAGGTCCCCCGCTGCCTCCCAGGGTAAGTGAGGGGGGGTGGCTTTCCTTCTCTCTCTTTACCTCTTTTCCTTCTTCCCTTCTCGCTCTTTCTTTCTTTCCCTCCTTCTTCCCTTCTCGCTCTTTCTTTCTTCACTTCCCCCCTCCAAGGGGAGGCTTTTGAAGATGCCTTCCCCCCCTTTTGCTTCCCCTTCTGACATCATTTCTGGTGATGTCAGGGGCCGTTGCGTATGTTAATGAGCTAGTATGCTAATAGCCTAGTAGCTCATTAGCATACCATATGCTAATGAGCTCCTGCAGCTCTTTTTCTATGAAAAGACCCCTTGTTGCTGATGATGCGTTATTCCCAAGGTATTGGGTACAAAGATTTGAAGATTGCTGTCCTCTTAACATAGACAGAAAGGGCCCTCCTGAAATCTAATTTACATTCCTAAGGATGGCTGAGATGAAAACAGAATGAAGGAAGAAGAATTTTCTGATCCCTGTGGAACAAGGAGTTAACCTTTGGTATAAAGGAAGGGTTGGTGTGTGAAGTCAGTAAGTTCTTCTGAAAAGAACACAGATCATCTCTGATTGAGAGGACAGGGAGTTCAGAAATCTTCATGGTTAAAGTTATGGCTAAGAGAAAGGCTATCTTGCAAGACAATTCTCAGTGGAACTGACCTCAAGAGTTCAAATGGAGGTTTGTGTAGAACTCTCAACACCTTTTGGAAGTCACACAAAGGGAAACAATCCTGAGCGGGAGAAGTAGAGAAGGCTGCTCCCCTTAGGAAGTGCTTGATATGGCTATCAAGACATTGTCCTGTGATGGGCCAGAGACCTGACGAGAGAGCTGCTACATGGTGCCAAAGAGTGTTGTCTCTGAGGCCCTGATCCAAGCCATCCTGGAGGAAACATACTTCTGGTATGCCTGCTGCAAGTGCACTGGTTTTCCTTCTGTAGCACCACCTGTGGAAAGCTTTCCAAGTGGCTCTGTAGGTCCTGTGGGTAAAGGGGCTCCTAGAGGTCAAGATCACCTTGATGTCTGTTTCTGGAGTGTCATGTCACTCTGCTATCCTATCAGTGTCCATGTGCAGAGGCAGAGCCAACCCGGATTGGGATGCAATAGAGGACCCTGAAGGAGAACGTCATGGGCTGCTGCGATAATTCACAATGGTTGTTGTGCCATTGCCACCAGGATGGAGAACCAAGATCTATCTTCCTGGCCAGTGGGGTGTGATGAAGATAACCTCTTCCATTTATCTTCATGTTCTGTTGAGTGCTCTGCTATGAATGGTATCAGAGGGAAAGCCCCTCTTTGGTCAGGGGCCTGAGAGAGCACCTGCCCCCTTCAATGGAAATCTGGACAGGAATCTTGGCACCTTGTTGTTGATCAGGGATGCAAAGAGGTCCAGATGGGGAGGCCCATCCTCCTGGCCATCACCCCAAACACACTGGAACTGAGAGCCCACTCCCCTGGGTCCAGATGTTGCCAACTGAGCTACTCTGCCTTCAAATCGTCGACTCCCTGAAGATGTTGAGCTTGAAGAGAGACAAGGTGGGACTCTACCCACTGGAACGGAAGAGTTGCTTTGTGCTGGAGGGAATGACAGATGATAGTCTGTGAAGCCATGAGGGTGCTGTTGGTTCACGAGCAATCCGTGATAGTGGAGTGTCCCAGTGGCCCTGTGATGTGAACAGTGACTTAACCTTGTTAGCAGGTTGTCCAGGTAAGGGTAGACATGTTGCTCCCACTAGTGTGACCATCAACCTGGTAAAGACTCAGGAGTCAAAAGATAGTACTGGAGAATGCAGGAGTCCTTTTTGGACTTTTACATGACACACAAGTTAAATACTTAGATCTGCACCAGCCAAAACACTTTAAAAAGTATTTGAAAGTTCATAACGCAAAAGTCAAAAACACAACTCAAAAAGCCTAAAAGTTTTTTTATAGTCACAAAATGTATCAGTTCCTCTTTATCAATTTCTTTTATATAATTTGAACACATTGTAATTAAATGCTTTTATATCAATCTTGTGTTCTGAAACTTAGCAACAGCACGGCCCATCCTTCTACTGTTCCACTGATGGGACAATCTTACCTGATTTTCTCTTCATTAGTACAGCCCCTGGACCTGCATGACTTTTGTCTGCAAGTTTCCCCCTTGCCCAGAAATACCCTTTTGGGGCTTACAGGAGGATGATGGGGAAAAGGAAGTAGATGCAAAATGGAAGTACGATACAACCCAAAATTTCTCTGAATAGTTTTCTAGCCTGACTAATGTTTGAGTTTTTTTACATATGCACCTTTTCCTTGCTACAAATAAATTAAATCTCTTACCTGCGGGGGTTGTGGGGGGTGACTTCAACTTTCATTAAAATCTGTATATCTGATGGAGGAGACATTGTGTAGATTTTTAACCTAAAATAGAAGACATAGTACATTTGATACACTCTGCTATGTTATAAAGAATATTTTAGAGTGCATTATCTAAAAGCAAATTATTAGAGCAATGGGCTTGTTGCAGGACAGTATAACATTAAGAAATGACAGGCCATCCAACATCTTCTCATAGCAGATTTGTGTTGCAAAAGAATGTTTCAGTACGTACCTTTGACAAATGACAGGATCAGATTCTTGAGGATCAACGTAGTGCTTAAGAACATCACACAATGGTTTATCATCTGGCACCCTTCAACCACAATACAAAGGTATGTTACTCACAGAGTTCAATGAACAAATACAGTAATCACACTCCTGAATAAAAAGACAACTAAATATACTATGGAGAGAACTATAATATTGGGGTGTATACACCACATTAAGACAACAGAGAGAACCCAGTAATTTCTACCCTGACTCAAGAATATCAATGGCCTTCCTGCTTAGCTTTTCCTATGCTAATGGTACAATCTTAAGCAGAGTTACTCCCTTCTAGATCCACCGAAGTTAACAGGATTTAAAAGGAGTTAAGTCTACTTAGGAGCTCACTGTGAATGTCTTATTTCCTTTCCATCCCCCCCCCGTCCCCGTCATCTAACTGAGCTACAAAAAGGACTGTAATAATGCAAGCTATTCTATAGGCACTGTGATCCAAATGCCTTTGGATGTATACAACATAATCATAAAATGAGATATGAAATAGATCACATTCCTAGTTTAAATGGATAAATTTACATTCTCGTTATGATTTGTTTTAGAAAGAAGGTAACAATCTTTTAAACAAAATTACTAACAATACAGCAATTGATCCTAATTTTGTGAAGAGCCATACTACAAACAAAATATTCAGATACCTTTTTTCTGTGAATTTGGCATGACTGTGAGGAAATATGAGCTTCAAGTGCCAATAAAACTTCTTTTCCCTGAAACAAAAGCAATACATGCTCTTAATAATGCTAATATAAAATCATTAATATAGAAAACATATAAACAATGGCAGAAAATGTATTAATATCATTATCCAGGGCTTGTTCACGTAACCATTAATGTGGATAACATACTTCTTGAATACCTTCAATCTCAGAATTGCTTACATGAGCAAAATTTAATCCAATATGAAGCACAACTAATTGCCAAAGAATGATTCTAAGTATAAAACCTCCTTTATGTTGTGTAGCTTAGAACTGTATCCACTGCTGCTTTTCTGATATTTATTTAAAATACCGATAAATTTATTTGGCGATCATATAACTCCCACCTCTCTTATACTTGTAGACTTTTGTTCTCAACTGCTATCTTTCCACTTCTGCATTATTTCTCCCCCTTTTTTTGAGTCTCCTCATCTCATTTAAGATCCGATACATACATTTATATGTGGCTGTAAGTAACAGAAATGGTAACACATTTGTAGGGGTCCAAACATTACAGAATGAAAAAATGCAGTATTGGCATAGCAAAGTTACCTTGGCTATTGGACAGATAAACAACTGGCTGAGCCCCATTGGCTATAACTCAACTGGCTGTCAACATAAGTATGTGCAGCCAGTAGCAAATACAGTAGAGAAATCAGCTATCCTGTTGTAAACATTGGACAGACCATGTGTATATAGTGCAGTCTGATGATGCTCTGATCACAGCCTCACCCTCCGCCTCCAAAGACTTGCTTGGTGTCCTTCTTTAATGCAAAACTACTAACATGGTTATATGCAGGAGGCAGACAATTATATTGAACACAAAACCACAGAGGAGAAGCCTTCCTTCAAATGCCCATGCTGTTTCCCTGTCTGAAACCACTATAGGTTGGCTGTGGATTTACAGCTGCAGCTCATTAAGAAAGAAAGCAAATCACTGGATCTTGTGGCAGTATCTGTGCAAATAATGTCTGAATGATAATATATATATATCTCCACTTACAGAAATGAGGTATGTAAAACAAGAACCCCAAAGAGATTCTGCAGATTGTGTTTCTTCTCTTCAAGTGAAATGTGTGTGTAACTGTACAGGTGTTAACATGTTCTGCAGAAAGGGGGTGATTCTTGAGTATGCTGAGACTGCTTTTGTTTAAGTGTGAGCATGCCTTTTGCATACTGCAGTGAAGTCTTAGATGTAAACTCTAAGGTCCATCATACAGAAGATGCAGTACTTCCTCAAGCTGAATGAAC
This sequence comes from Gekko japonicus, assembly GCF_001447785.1. Classification (NCBI taxonomy): domain Eukaryota; kingdom Metazoa; phylum Chordata; class Lepidosauria; order Squamata; family Gekkonidae; genus Gekko; species Gekko japonicus. The sequence continues at coordinate 1,388,047 of NW_015169777.1, forward strand.
GCAACAGAGTTCAAGGAAAGAAACTGGCAGCAGGGCCCCTATCGTCCTGCCTTCTAAATGAAAAATTATGGCCATCACTGAATGTATCCCATACACACATGATAAAAAAACGCTTTAAAATAACTGTTCTGTAAGTGTGCCTAGAGACTGATAGGCAACCAACCAGCTCCCAAATATGGCCTTCTTTAGATCTTCTGGATCTTAGCTCAGCAAAACAGTAGGATTATGAATACCCACATTCACTGTCCTGTGCAATTCACAACATGTAGAAGGACTGTGTCCCACTATTGACAAGGGAGGGCTTTTTAAGTGCAACATCACATGTTATCACTCACTGTGCATCCCTCCTCCAGTTCTGCATGTGAAATGTTCACTGGACACCACCACCTATTGTCCTCTGTGACCTAAGCCTTATACTCTAAAGTAAAGTTTAGAAACTGTGTCACTATAGACCAGGAGTGGCCAAACTTGCTTCACGTAAGAGCCACATAGAATAAACGCCAGATGTTTGAGAGCCGCGAGACATGAACAAATATCACACACACGTTTTTATTGGAAAATATGCAAATTGGCTTTTTATTAACATTAAATGAGACTGCCAAAATAAAAACAGAGTAAAAACAGATATCGATAATGATATTTATTTGTACAATGATATTTATTTGTCTGAGAGAGAGAGGTGGAAAGAATGAAAGGTGGAAGGAGAGAGGGGGGGGGAGAGAGAGAGAGGAAAAAAACAGATGGGGAGGGGGAGGAAAAAAGGGAGAGAAAAAGAAAGGAAGGGAGGGAGGGAGAAAGAGAGAGAGAGAAAGGTGGAAAGAAAGCAAATAGATGGGGAGGGAAGAAAGAAGGGGGAAAGGATAAAGAGAGAGGTTGAAGAAAGTAAATAAATGGGAAGGGAGGGGGAAAGGGAGAGGTGGAAAGAAGGCAACTTCAAACGTATTCTCCAACACACACACCCACACCCCCATGCCAGCTAGCTTGGTTTGGAGAAGGGATATAAAGAGACAAATGCCTTCTCCAAGCCGACCAACGGGAGGGGAGATTGAGAACACATTTAAAGTTAGAGTTGCTTTTTTTCTTCTGTTCCCCCTCACCTCAAGCCTACCCAGGGAGAGGAACACTGGCTGGGGAAATGAAGATCAAACAGGGAGGCATGCCTCCCCTTCGCTTCCCCAGCTGCCCTGCTGAGAGCCACACAATATGTGTGAAAGAGCCGCATGTGGCTCCCGAGCCACAGTTTGGCCACCCCTGCTATAAACCATATTGTGCAGACTGAGATATGCTAGGTGAGGTCTTATCGTATCGGACAAGATGAACAGAGCTCTGCTGGGGGAAGAGGTTAGGGAGCAGTGTATATCGTTGCTAGGAACTGACCATGCACCCACCATTTGAGAACCAGTGCACTTTCTTATCTAGTCAATAGTATGTTCTTTTTATCATGCCACTGCTATATATGTATTTACGATGGCAAGAAGTCTGTTTATCTTTACTTATTTATGTGATTAAGATTTAGTGATGTCTGTTTACTTGCACTAGTTTGTTCCTGGTTCCCATAGTTAAGGTTTGGTTTTTTGCCATCAAGTCACAGCCAACTTACAGTGACCCTGTGGGGTTTTCAAGGCAAGAGACATTCAGAAGGAGTTTGCCTGCCTCTGCATGGCAACCCTGGACTTCCTTCGTGGTTTTCCATCCAAGCATCTGACAAGTTTGGGCTATCCAGGAACCCCCCCCCCCCCCAATTTGTAGTACCCATTATACTAACAATCTCATATCCACTTTTCAAAAAAGCATAAAAACCAGCTCACCAAATACAGACACATCAGAGCCGATTTGCAAGAAACAAAAGGAATCCAACATTTTTCAATCAGAGAGAATTATATTGCAGATATTAAATGTTCAGTCACCATGTGCTCACTTCTAAAACCATCAGTAGCTGAGAGTGAATTTGCCAGTAAATCACAACCCTTGAGGTTCTATACATGAAACTGCAAATACATAATTCCCAAAGAGTAGCCAAGTTAGTCTGCAGTAGCAAACTAAATCAGGAGCCCAGCAGATATAAGCAAAAGGCTGGGGTGTTGTAGATCTTATCTAATCTTAACTATATACAAGTATCAATATAGCTAATTCTCACGGTGGCCCTGTGAAAGACAGGAGGCTGCCCTGCCCATGAAGGGAAAAACAGATACTCAGCCGTTTCATTCTCGAGCCTATGGGAGTGCTGCTCCAACACCCAATCACCTCTCAGAGGAGGGATGGAATGCTGGATGGAAGCACAGCAGCAGTTAGTCTGATCTGCCTCAGGGAGAGCACAGGGATAGTTTTGGGTCTGCCTCAGCAAATGAGCAGTTTGGAGGTTAGCTCTGCCTGGCAGCATGGAAGAGTGGTTTAGCTCTACCTCTAAGAAAGGTTGCTAGGCCTGTCTCTTGTGGTTAGCAGACCTTGTACCATTTAGCCTGACTCTTGGGAAAGGGTAGCCTGGTATGGGCGGAATCCTGTGTGGGTGAAAGGATCCAACCTAGTAGCTAGTCAGTGAAAGCCTGCTTATACCTGTAAGCGATAAAGACAAATCAAACCACACTCTGAAGCCACAACTCGTTTAAACTTATGTGCCTCAGCCGGGTTTCTCCTTTGACTACCTGGAGAACTGTGCTGCTGAGCTGTTCTTTAAAACTAACCTCTAAATAAATAAACCTTCTTTGTTATTTACATACAGCACCTGCCTCAGTGATCTCCGTGTTCTACTTGCTCACCACAAAACTTACCTCATGGCAGTGACCCCAAAGACTTTACGCTCACTTCCCTAACTTATAACTGAGGGGGTTTACAGTTTAAAACAAACCTAGTTCCCCCAAACCATAAGAGGCTGTGGAGGTCTCCTCAGTAGGAAGAAAAGGCCTGTCACAGGTCCCATTTGTGGACACATGAATATGGAGACTGGGGTCATGAATACACAAGATGGATCTTTCCACAAACCAGAGAAATGCCCCAGGTATGCAGAACAATCTGAAAAGTGTATTAATGAATAAGGGGAGAGGATCCGGGGGTTGCAAGGAAGAAAGAGGAAATTGTGTGGCGAAGACGATACAAGGGAAGATGAAGTATTTCTACGGCAGCTCGTTGTGGGTTCCCTGCTTGTATGCCTTAATTCTGATAGGTACCAAAGCTTTTGAGACTCAATAAAACTCCTGACTGGTTCAAATGCATACTTACAAATCCCTGTTGCTCCTTTCACATGCCCTAATAAAGTGAAAAGAGGAGCTAGAGGTGGAATTAGGCAATGATGAAGAAGCATTCATCTTTGAACCACAATGAACTGATTTACAGCCTTGCTCAATTCACTTTTCAGTAAACTAGGTCCCTACAGTGTTTTATATTTTTCTAAGCCTCTGTAAACAACCATGATCCAGCCTAATTAAGTGATTATCGTCTCCTGTGAAACCCCTAAAATCTCATTAAAGTAAATGAATGCAGAGGCTTTTATGACACACCAATAACAGAAGCACCAGTATGGTATAGTTGAAGTTCTAACAACATAAGGAACCAGAGGGGGCCCATCTCTCCTGAAACTTAGCTAAGTGCCTACAACTACCCCACTGAGATTTGATATATAAGCAAGAAAGTTGTGTTAACACATTGCTGCAAGTTCAACTCTCTTGATCACTGTAAGTTGTGCAACAAGACAATTTACCAAGAAGCTGACTGAAGTACCTTTTATTACACACATCAGGCCTTCTACTAGGAGGGTGCAGGAGAATTAACTCACCACATGCAGTGTACTGCACAAACACACAAGAACAGAATTAAGAGTCACAAAGAATATAAAGGATGCTTTCAAGGTGACTAACTGAAAAAAGAACAACTGTACGTTATTAAGGGTCTTCAACCTGTTCCAAAACACTGTTTCAAAAATAATACATCTACTATCCTTTCAATTAATTGTTTTGAGCAGGTACTAGACAGTGGACAAGTATTTTAGAAGACCTGAATAAACAATTCTGAAGGTCTGTCTAAATTTTATTCTCACTGTTCACTTAAATCACTGTCAACTCAATATGCATGGGGTCCAGAGAATGCTGAAACACTGAAGCTTGACAGTCACTGAATAATGCATTTTTGACTGCATTTTCTTTATGCATATGTTGTTCCCCCTTGATTGTGTCATGTTTGTATTATTTAGCTTGAACCATGTGGGGGATGCAGATTTTCACACTGGAGAAGATAGCACTTCCTCTGCACCCTGCTGGCTGCAGGAGACATACAAATGATAGGAGATCATCATCATAGTGGTTGCACAGCTTGCGTCTAACTAACTGTTTTTGGCAGATAAAGTGACAGCAGAAATGGTTTAAAATGTACATGCTGAAGATTAAAATGCCTGCTGCTTGATTCTGGGGAAAGAAAGTAACCCCAAAGCTGCATGCCAAACAGCTAGGAACTAATATAACCCATCATCTTGAAACATTTCCCAGTCTTAGATGCCAGCACCATGGTATGGAGGCACCTGAGAGTTCGCCTCCTGTGGAAACCTAAGCTTCAGATTCTCTCAGGGTGACCCATTTACCAGGCATAGTTTATTACTGGTGCACATGTAATCACTTTGTTTTTACCAAGTATTTACAAGTGAATTGTGGTAAATTACCAATAGGTGAGCTGTCATTTGTAGTCACCAAATCAAACTGTTGCAAATTAGCTACAGGTCTTAACAGCTAGGATCAATGGTGGATTACCTCTGTAGTTCAGAAAGGACAGAATCCCCCTACGCACACTTAATTTGCCTCCACCTGAAAATATACTTCTGAAGTACTAATACTACTTTATATTTCAGTACAGATTGCTTCTTGATAGTTTGTTTGACACAGAAGCAATTATAGCAGCTAGCTAGCTAAATTAATATCCTCGCAAACATAATTTAAGAGAAATGGTTTGCTAATCCGTTGCAAGAGAGACATCTACTGGTTTGTAGCTGTAATGTCACATTTCTTCTCAATTGCTAACTAAATGTATTTTCTGTACTAAACTGTCTTTCACCACACCACCCAAGGGCATACCATTAATATTTGCTGGTGGCATACCAGTTGCAAGAGCAAAAGAAAATGCAAAACAAAACAAAACCACCATGTAAAACTCATACAATAATTTGTTACAGAGATAAAGAAGGGTAGCCAGGCGTTACTCTGCCTATAGTAGTAGAAAAGAGTCCAGTAGCACCTCAAAGACTAACAAAATTTATGGCAAGGTATGAGCTTTTGTGAGTCACTGCTCACTTCTTCAGAGCAGTGACTCACAAAAGTTCATACCCTGCCACAATTTTTTAAGTCTTTGAGGTGCAACTGGACTCCTGCTCTTTTCTATTTGCTAAGGAGTTAGTCATATGACTGAAGATCACTGGTATGAAAAAACCTGACCAATAGTGCAATCCTGAACAGAGTTACTCAAGTCAGAGAGGCAAGATGATATACTACAAGATCACAAAATGAGGCCTGATAGAATAAAGCCAAATATTTTAATACCCTTTTTATTTAACGTCCTTTTGGCTTTAATACAAGGATGAAAGTGTGTTTTATACTTCCACTTGAAATCTCATGTGTGGGTCATTCACATTCTGATTAATAAATGAAAAGTCCCCATATTCTTAGCATAGCCTTATCTCAAAGCATAAGGCTATGATGATAATACAAACAAATTATTTTTTTACTGAGGAGTGAAAGGGTTTGATACAAGACATAAATCCAACCCATTGACTTCAATGTACTTAGAAGGGACAACTAATGGATCCAAAATGGCGGCGGCCAGAAGTAACTGCGGCGAAGCTTCTTTTTGAACTCACAAACTGTTATTATTCGGCTTTTAGCCTTCAACTCCCCAACAACTATCGGATAGCTTCTGAGTTTATCTGCTTGTTTATAATTTATTGTGAGAAGACAGCTGAAATGACCTTCGCTAAGTATTTTAGCAGATAACCTCTCTCTATCAACGAGGCGGTAGTACTTTGAATTTACCCACTAATTAATCTACCAAGACTTCTAATGGGTAAAAAGAAGAAACGTACTAGAGAGTTGAGTCCTTTAACTAACTCAGCAAAGCACTGACATTGAGACTTTCTTAAAAAATGCAGCTACTCAGCATTTGGAGGTCAAAGACAGTAACTCCATGCAGCCCGTCCCACAGAGGGTTCCTGAGAGAAGGAATGGATCGACAGAAGAGTCTAATTGTTAGTCAGAAATGTCAACAAGTGAAAGAGGAAATGAAATAAATGAAACACCTATGGAAGTTATCCAAAAAGACCCGCAGAATGGGCAAACCAAATGGAACACTGATGCTCCTCCTTTCTCCTTACCTCAAGAGGAACCCCAGCAGCCTGCTGCTTTAACTGGATTCGCCCTACAGGATGCTTGGAAACTTCTAATAGACTTTAGCATACTAATGGGCGATTCCACGCAGCTAATTTTTCTCCTTGCAAGAGTTGGAGAGGAAGCTGGACTCTCTACAAACAAGCCTGCAAATTGCCCCTCCGAAGACAGACTCCTTCTGACGCTAATTACATGTTCACTCATCAGCTGAACTGAAGCCAGATTGCTTTATCTTTTTCATCTTGACTCATGGAGCTATTCTAACTTCCTTGGCTGCATTAACTAAGACTAAACAACCGGACATTGACCTCACTTCAGTTATTTGTCTACCAAGATATAACTGGGCTGACAGAATCATGCTAACTTTTAAAAGTGACTCCATCCCCAATTGTTTATGGAGCATAAAATCTCACCTGGCCCGATTCAAGATTTCACTCACAAGGGTTTTTTATGACCCCCAGTGGGGCCACTGCTCCATGGCGATTGCACTACTAGACCCAAACCTTCTAACCTTCCTGAAAAAAATATCATTGTCCAGTCTGACTCAGGCCTCCCAAACTCACCCTAACTTTTCTTTAGACATCCCACCTGCATCTCACCATAAGGAGATCATCCTGCCTGTTCCTGATCAGTTAACTCTACTGCAAGAAAGGCTGAATGCCTTGAGGGACCATACTCCAATTGTAAGAATACGCCTCGCTTCATTGAGAACTCTTTGAATCATGCCACCATTCCACAGAGAGCTAGCCCTTCAACTTTACCTCAGTCGCAGCATCCCTCCGGAACTTTGAATACTGATAGCCAAGACTCCACTTTAGCATCTTTTTTCCCACCCTTATTGGCTGATTTAACTGACTCAGTTGAGACATCTACTGTGCCTTCAAACCTAGCTGAAGCTTCCTTGACTCCCTTAACTCGTTCATCCTCTAGACCTTTTACAAACGGATGTGTGTGCCCAGAATCCTATCAGGACACCAACTTAATTACACTAGATGATTGACTAACTACTTCTAATACACCATCAGGTGATTCTGGCTTCAACTTAAGACTTATATCTTGGAACATTGTGGGTTGGCAGAGGAAAAGATGCGACCCTGATCTCATCAACTATCTACACTCCTTTGATATTGTACTTCTTCAAGAGACTTGGTCTACAAAAGCCCTTTCCATTCCAGGATTTATTCCTCATCTCCTACCAGCTTCCAAAATAAATGGGAAAGGATGCCCTACGGCAGGTTTCTGCTGTCTGGTGAATTCGTCCCTTAACCTTACAGTTACTCTGCTGCCTAATAAATCACCATTTGCCCAAGCTTTTCTGCTTAAACACAGCACTGGACAACTACTCATGCTAAATGTATACATTCCCCCCTCTTTGCCGGACAATCCAGTGGCCTCTGCTTGGGCCGCCTGGAAGAATTATTTAGACTCCTTAATCACCAACTACCCACTGTCCTCCCTTATTATAGCGGGCGATTTGAATGCCAGACTGGGCCCCAATAATGACAATCTTGTTACTCACATGCCATGGGACAGTGACAATCTGATTCCCCCTGCATTTCAAGTACATAGGACTTCCAGAGACCAAGTGATTAATCAGGCAGCTACTTACTTGATTGATCTCTGTGGTAGATATGATGTCAGGATCTTAAATGGCTCTATTTCAGGTGATAGCTATGGTGACTTGACTTTCCTCTCCTCTAGAGGATCAAGCATGGTGGATTACATCTTAGTCTCTCCTGACCTATTCACAGGAGTAATAGATTTCAGGATTGGTACCCGCTCCGAAAGTGACCATTCCCTAACTTTGTTGTCCCTAGGGCTGGAACCACCTTCACCAGTGGAACCATCGCTGGAACCACCCCTCCTAATTCACCGGAGAGTGAAATGGTCCAATGACCTTAGAGATTCATATGACCGATGGACCAGCTCATCTGAAGCTACAAAACTCAAACTAACCATTTCTCAGGCCAACTCTCCAACGAAAGCCATTGAGGCATACCAGAACATTATTAACTCCATAATTGAATTACCTGGTTTAATACATTCTCCAAGGAACTCTTGTGGAGCTCCTCCTTGGTTTGACTCTGAATGTTGGGACTCTGCCATCTTTTCCATTTATTACACTCTCGCTTATCACCTGAGCTACTTGCTCTCTACCTCGAGGCAAAGAAGGACTGTCAACGCCTCTTGGAGAGGAAAAAACAAGCCCATGCCCTGAGGAACTGGTCACGATTATTGCATGCCTCATGAAGAACATGAAAGACTTCTGGGCGGTGGTTTCACGGACAAATTTTTCATCGAATACAGCCCACACCTCTTATAGTCCTCTGATTCCTGCTATTGACTGGATAGTTTATTATGCCAACATTTTCGAACCCAGCAATGTCTGATTCTTCTGAACACTTGCAAATTCCAACAGGGGGCCTGGCCTCCAGTAACTAAACAAGAGATCTTTGACCTTATAACTTCATTGAAACCAGGCAAGGCCCCAAGTCCTGACGGCATCCCTGCTGATCTCCTAAAAAGTAAGCCGGTCTGGTGGTCAGAACCATTAGCTCGCTTATTCACCTTAGTTGATAACTTTGGGATACATCCTGATTCTTGGCTAACTTCTATTATTGTACCAATTTTTTAAAAAGGTAACCTAAATCTTCCCAGTAACTACCGTCCGATAAGTGTGCTATCCACATTCGGAAAATTGTATTCAAAACACCTCCTGAATCGCCTTCTGACCTGGATGGCTAACAAAAACCTTCCGGGTAAGGAACAAGTGGGTTTTTGCACTGGTCATTTGACCCTTGACCACTTGTTGATGCTCGCTTTCTTAGCTGAGAAGTACTCCTTACAACTAAAAGGCAAATTATATGCAGCCTTTATAGACTTACGGGGAGCATTCAATTCCATTAATATGTCTCTTTTATGTAATAAATTAACCAATTTGGGAATGGATCCTCACCTATTATTTCTGATTTGTAAACTTTATTCGTCGACCAGTTGCCAAGTGCGCCTAAACCACAATGGCCTTTTGGCAAAAAAGTTCCCGGTTATCAAAGGGGTAAAACAGGGTTGCCTCCTTGCACTGACTCTTTTCAATCTATTTATGACGGATCTACCAGCCCATCTAGCTAAATTTGAGGATCATGCTCCAAAGATGAACTCACTCCCAGTGCCTCTTTTTATGTATGCAGATGATACCATTCTACTGTCTATCACTAGAGCTGGTCTTTTACATCTGTTTTCTCTGGCTTTTGCTCACAGAATGATTGGACAATTAATGTTGAAAAAACTAAGATCTTGGTATTTTCTAGGTCCTGAAAACGTAGTTCTTGGAAGATTGATAGGAACTTGGTGGAACAAGTTAAGTCTTTTAGATACTTGAGCCTCCTCTTCCATTATCAATTAAACTGGACACCCCCCCCCATTGGAAGGCCGTTATTACTGCGGCAAGGAACCAGCTATTAGTGGTATCTCTATTCCATTACCACAGTGGGAACCAATTTGTACCAGCTGCTCCTTTATGGGATTCCAATTTGGATCCAACCAGTTAACTCTGAAATTGACAACACTGCAGCTCTTTTTCTACGCTGTATTTTAGGGTTACCAAACATGCTTAGACTTTCCACCCTCATCAGTGAACTAGGCCTTCATTTCCCATCTACTATCGCTTGGACGATTACTGTCAAATATTGGCTACGTCTCCATTTTCGAACCCATCCTAATTCCTTGCGGTATGATCTACTAAAGGATTAATATATTTCTAAATGGCACCAACATATTAGATTTAAAATGGCCTCTTCTGGTATTAATTTTGAGTCCCTGGCCAACTACAGCGAAACCCAATCATTTTATATCATCCACCAAAGAATACAGGATATCGAAAGCCAGGATATCGAAGCAGGAATTTAACCTGTTACTTCGGTTTGCAGATTACCATGGGTCAAGGAGCCTCTTATATGCAATTGCTTACTAAGCTCTTACACCACCAGGCTTTCATGTTAGCCAGACTGAATACTTTCCCTTCACAGCTGTCCTTTCGGAGAGGTATCAGAAAATCCCTTTTGAGAACAGACTATGCAATCACGGTTCATTAGAACCTGATGCAGTGTCTCGAATTTTCCTTTACAGCCCAAAGTTCCACAAACTTCGTAAACTTCTTGACGCAGTGATTCCTAATTATCCTGGTTCTTTTGAGGAAACTACTCAATATCTATTGGCGGATAAATACTCTAAAGTGACAGAAATGGTGGCAGAGTATTTGGCTAATGTCCTGTTAGTAACTACCCCACTCAATCAAAGCAAGGGAACTCTTGACTGAGATTGTTTGAGATATTATGTCTGAACTTTAAAATGTTTTTATCTTATGTCTGAAATTATTGTTGGTACCTACTTTTATTCATTGTATTTTCCTTATTTTATGCCATTAAAGGTTTCTGAACTGAACTACAAGATCACAAAATGAGGCCTGATAGAATAAAGCCAACTATTTAATACCCTTTTATTTAACTTCCTTTTGGCTTTAATACAAGGATGAAAGTATGTTTTATACTTCCACTTGAAAACATATGTATGGGTCATTCACATTCTGATTAATAAATGAAAAGTCCCCATATTCTTAGCATAGCCTCATCTCAAAGCATAAGGCTAGGATAACACAAACAAATGATTTTTTACTGAGGAGTGAAAGGGTTTGATACAAGACGTATTTTACCCTAATTTTTGGCACCCCCAAAGACTCCCAAAGTGAGCTTACAGCAATTAGAAAACATCATGAATTAAAGTATAAAAGTCAACTTTATGAAGGGAAACAAATGTTGCAAAATATAAGTCAAAACCAGTGAAGCTTTTTGGTGGAGACAAAGCATAAATCAACTAGATTATTACTCATATATTGCCAAAACCAAATTTTTATGAAACGGGTTTATGAACAGCCCAGGCAGTATAATGGACTGCCTCCATTTGCCATGCTGCTGCTGGCTTCAGAGGGCCAACCACCAACACGCAGCAATGGGACTAAAAGTGGCAGTTGGAGACGGGAGGGGAGGGAAGGATATAATTAACATATATAGTTAACATGTTTTATTGTAAATTACTTGAGTGGCAAGGGAAAGAAAGAAAAACAAAAAGCTTTTTGAAGCCACAAATCAGCACAGTGCTCAATGTGCTCATATGAGATTGTGGTCCTTAATTTATCAGGACACATTTAGTACAGGCCTGTACCATGTTTGACCCACCAAACAGAACACAGTCATGTGCTGTAGCCTTTCTGGTGCTGGCAACTCTCCTGTTTTTGCAGTCATGCAGGTAGCCTGAGCAGGAGGGGAACTGAGCTCCTGACAGTTCACAGTACTTGGCCAGGGGACTATATTCTGAATGAAGAAAGTTGCTCAAATTACCCCCGTACCCCCAAAGGAAATTAAGTAGAAACTTACTTATTGTTAAAGAACGTAGAATTCTCTTTTCTCTTTGTGAATCCAATTGGTAAAGTTTTCAGGTAGATGTTGTATCTTCGGGCTCGGTTTCTCAAAAAGTTTACCTGATAGCAACAGTAACAGAATTTCAAAGCATGGCATTTCCCCCCTAACTGCTTGAAAGGCTGAGCCATGAGATGAGAGTGAGGGGAGAGAGTGAGACAAGTGGTACCATTCCCAAACAACTGTGATGACATGTAGCATTACACAACACAACAAACCTTTCTTGGCATAATAACAGCAGCAGCCTTAGGTACAGAGGCGGTAGGCACACATTTAATTCACTACTCCTTCTGCCAAAAAAGAACTTCTCCTCCTATACGCTCTGTAAAGGAAGTTTGCCACCTCTTCGATGGTATCAGCCCTGTTTGAGGCTAGAAGGTTCATTATCTTACTTTGGCCCATTAAGAGAAATCCCCCAATGAATGGGAGAGCAATGCCCAGTAGCATGGCTTCTAAGTTCTTGGATTTCTATATCGATCAATCTCTGTTTAATCATGCCAAAAGCGTACCTTTCTGAAAGAAGGATCAAATCACCCATGCTGAGCCGCATCAGTGTAATTTTCCCTTCAACACATGTCAACCAATCTGATAGGTGAGATTCACATAGCATATAAGTGATGAGGCATGTATACTGTGCAGTTGCTATATGTATATAATTTATGTATGTATGTATGTATATGTATATAATGTAATGTAATATGAGGCACCATGTATACTGTGCAGTTGCTATATGTAATGTATACATGTTTGACATGCAAGACTTGACTGCATCTTGCTCCCCCCCTTCCTCTAAATTATTTACACTTCCTGTAAATTATTCTTCCTTTCTTCAGCCTTTAAAAAACAGGCCAAAATGTTTATGAAAGGCTGCTCTTCTGCCAAACTAGCTCTCAAGGCAAAGAACAATTCCACAAAATTCATTAATGTCCAGGAGAAAATTCCATTGTGAAAATAGTGTCTATCAGAGCACGCTCAGAGAAATATCACATCATGCCTTTAGAGGTCACAAATCAAAAAGCTGAGTAAAGTCATGCACTGATGTAATGCCAACTGTATCAAGTGCCCACATCTTATAACCCCTGCATCTTGCAGATCTGGAATTCAGTGAAATCTGGTTTTCCCTTTTTGGGCAAAGTTCTGGGTAAGATGCTTTGAAATTTAACCGTTCTTCTTTAAATCAATTTAGGTAGAATAAGGATATTGCATATGCTTAAATACAGGATTTGTTTCTACGGAGATGCCAGCATTCTGTATATCTTTTAAAGAATATTTTGTTTAATCAGATCATCTAGAGTTATAAGGTTTTTCAAAATAAAACTTAAATTAATACATTGGCTGTATAGTATTGACTAGGAAATACTGGGTTTTCACCTGGAACCTGGAATGAACAAACAAACCCCAGCTTCTTCCTTAGAGTTTGACGGCTGAGCTCTGCAAAGGTTGAACATTTTAAGGGAGCATTCAATCATCAATCAGTACGGCGATTTAGTGGTTCATGCACTGAGATATAAAGGCCCGGAAAAAAAGGAAAAGGGCGGGGGGGTTTCTGAGGATTTTTTTTTAATTTTTCCAACTGGAAATTTTGGGGAGTACTAGAAAAAAAAAACCTCCTATAAAATATTTTATTTTTGAATGTGTGAAATGCTTTAAAGACAAGGTGTATGCAGTATTCAGACCTATTCATAGCTACAGTTATATCCAAAATCTTCCCTGCAATCTCTTTGTTCTATCACAACTACAATATCACTGTACTGCTTGCAAAAATTAACAACAGCATGACTGTTTTAAAGCACACAATCTGCATGGAAGCACAAGGGAGTTTGTGTACGGATCCTCTAGCAATCCACAGGCCCCAGTTAATGGCTAGGCTATCAAATGAAGTTATTTAAAGTAACTTTTGACAGGATGGAAACATGGTGCATTCCTTCTACATGAGTAAAGTAAGACTTCCATTTATGTTGCTCCTGCACTTTTTTATAACCATGAAAATGTAGCTTCCTGATCCAATTCTCAGAAAATTTAAGATGTGCATAAAACAAACAGAATAAGATGATTAAACTAGATTCTCACCCCTAAGGAATGCACTCCTCTTACTTTCATTCCTTCTATTGCAGGCTAATGCTGTACTTTCTTTGCCCACATTCTTTGTAATCCCATCTGGAGAATAAATATTTTTAAACAGTGCTATGAAACCTTATGACTCCTATTCTGCAAGTAGTCCTATTACCTTCATAATGGCACTAACATGCCGCTTACCCACTTAGTGTGTCATCTCAAAAGTCTAGAACTATCTAAGATTGCTTGGAGGGGATAAAGCAATAATATCATTAGACTATTTTAGAACTATGGGCTGCCTAAAAAGTCATTTCATGGAACGCCACCATTCTGGCGCCCTGGTTACTGAAGAACTGAAACAATGGACATTATCTACTTGAGTAAAAGCTACAGGCAGAATCCAGGCTCTTTTTGCATATACAGAAGGCGAGGAGGCATCCTCCTCCCACACAAGCGAGCCAGACAGTCAGATGCATATGCCACCTGCTTCCAGTTAGCACGACCTATGTGAACACAAAAGCTACTGTATCATTGTCACTGCAAACCAAGTGAGTTCCTTTGCATTCAATTTTGTAAATCTTGGCTGGCCCAAGCAGTAGGTATGTGGTTAGAGTTGCTGACACTGGAGCTCTTGACAGAGATGCAGGCTGGGTGGGAGGTGGAAAGCCCCTACTTGGGTCCCAGGTATTTACCAAACTGGAGCTGTTATGGAGTAGAAACAACTCAGTTCCTACAATACCTGCCAGAGGCTCCATTCTATCTTGCTCCCTTCCAGCTCCCCAGCTTTTGAGTGCTATTAGTGCAGGGACGTAGGAATGTCCGCTCCCTTTGGGGAGTATCCTGCTGTGATCTAGACTGAGAAGCTGGGGTTTAAGAATCAACCTGTAGTAGCTGGCTGCAGGCAAAATGATGCTCTATCATCAAAAAGTTTTACTACTTGGGAAATGTGATGAACAGGCTAGGTCCTGCCTCTCCCTAAAAGTGACCATGAGAGCTGAGAGAGACAGTTGGAATACAGCAGTTAGGAGAGCAGTTGGGAGTTGGCTGCTAGGGAATTGAGAGGGAAAAGAGGATGTCTGACTGACTGAAACTGTGGAGTAGAGCTGTTCAGAGCTGGCTGAAAATAGTAAATTTGTAACAAAGGATACCAACTGCGGGAATAGGAGCAAAGTTCAAAAGTTTTTAAAAATAGTATTTGTGTTCCTTTTAAACTGGACCCAAGTAGATAATGCAGGAGGATCTGCTTTATTTTTACTGTTTTGTTTTTATTTTATATTGCCTTTCCTATAAGTTACTATGCATCACTGGGTCCAGATCAAATGCAGCCTCTACACAATGAGTTCATCAAAAATAATAAGGGTCCATGTATCACAGCTTAGTAAGAGAACAAGAGCATACGGTAAGCAGCAATAAAGATATAGCCAGCCCAGCATTAGACACATTCCCATAAATCACATAATATAATCTACAACAGCACAGATGCTTAACAATCAAATGGCAAAGGAAAATGCAGGCAGAAAATACTGGCTATGTTGAACCCTCTTAGAAAATTAGGGGCTAGCTATGTATTATGCACTAGTGCAAGTATTAGAGTCACCCCACTAACATCTTTAAAAAAAAGAAAGGAGAAAAGCTACAAATTAGGGACTGAGTGGAGAAGTGGCAGGTGGAAGAGGGCTCATATCCATTTCCCCACCCCCATCCCTTCTCACAGCAGCTTTTCCTCTTTAGGATTATAACATGAATGTTTGCTCACCTAAACAGATTAATACACATATTATGTGTAACACAGCTCACTTAACATGCTTTCACTTACCTTGTAACTGTTGTTCATCGAGTGTCTTCTGTGCTGGCACACACATGGGCCTGCCCACAGGCAGTCCCACGGGGGACTGCACAGAAGGCACGCTGATGAACTTGAAGTTATTTTGCTTGACAACCTTATAAAACATTATATTGATTGAAGTAAACATTTTCAAGTACATTTCAATGTATTTCTCGGTTTAAAAGTTATCAGGGGCTTATTGTGACTGACCTCATAAATCTCTACTTCTGTC